>NC_079170.1:27311660-27591660 GCF_947568905.1 Ostrea edulis
CTTCATCAAATTTTACCACTAAACAAACATTTTGAATGTAATCACATTTTGAGTACTTTAAACCAAAAGACTTCAAATAAAGAAATGACATGTACTTTAGCTAAGGATTTGTAATTTTACTCATTTGTGAACTTTGATAAGCATATCATAAAGGTACCTCCTCAACATCAGCCTTTAGCTTCTGAATTTCCTCTGTCTTTTCATGAACTTCCTGTTCCAGATGTTTGATGCGAGCCTCAGTTTTAAACTTCTCAGACCCTGCCTCTGTCACCTTCTCTCTCAGTTCACAAAGCTCAGTCTGGAAAAAAATTGAGCCAATAAATACATTCTATCAAGGGCATCAGCAGTAGTAGCTGTATATGAAAATCACTGATCTGGATCCATCAAACAAACTGAATATCTAGTTCTGACAACTGAAATGGAGTATACATTTCCGTATATTGTGATGCATATTTTACTAAATTCATCATATTGTGCGTCTCTTTCAATAACAATTTTCAATTTTCATGTTTCATAAATGATATGTCTTTTGCAAATTAGAGTTTGCATTCATCTCTCTTTACCTGCCTACACTGTGTTTACCTGTCTGTATTTACCTGTCTGTCTGTGTTTACCTGTTTGTGTTTACCTGTCTATCTGTATTTACCTGTTTGTCTGTGTTTACCTGTTTGTCTGTGTTTACCTGTCTGTCTGTGTTTACCTGTCTGTCTGTTTACCTGTCCGTGTTTACCTGTCTGTCTGTGTTTACCTGTCTGTCTGTGTTTGTCTGTCTGTGTTTACCTGTCTGTCTGTTTACCTGTCAGTGTTTACCTGTCTGTCTGTGTTTACCTGTCTGTCTGTGTTTGCCTGTCTGTGTTTACCTGTCTGTCTGTGTTTATCTGTTTGTCTGTGTTTACCTGTTTGTGTTTACCTGTCTCTCTGTGTTTACCTGTCTGTGTTTACCTGTTTGTCTGTGTTGACCTGTCTGTCTGTGTTGACCTGTCTGTCTGTGTTGACCTGTCTGTCTGTGTTTACCTGTCTGTGTTTACCTGTCTGTATGTGTTGACCTGTCTGTCTGTGTTTACCTGTCTGTGTTTACCTGTCTGTCTGTGTTTACCTGTCTGTCTGTGTTTACCTGTCTGTGTTTACCTGTCTGTCTGTGTTTACCTGTTTGTCTGTGTTTACCTGTTTGTGTTTACCTGTCTGTCTGTGTTTACCTGTCTGTCTGTGTTTACCTGTCTGTGTTTACCTGTCTGTCTGTGTTTACCTGTCTGTGTTAACCTATCTGTGTTTACCTGTCTGTGTTTACCTGTCTATCTGTGCTTACCTGTCTGTCTGTGACCTCCAGTTGTAGTTTGTCCACCTGACCCTTCAGTTCATGGTTTCGTTTCATGTAGAGGTCACATTCCTCCTGGTGCTCCGATTCAGCCCGGTCTCTCTGTTCCTTCAGCCTGTAAGCCACAACAGAGGAACACCCAAATTACCTTACAGTTCTATACACCCACAACAGAGGAACATTCTAATTACCTTACAGTTCTATAAACCCACAACAGAGGAAGACCCTAATTACCTTACAGTTCTATACAACCACAACAGAGGAACACCCTAATTACCTTACAGTTCTATAACCCACAACAGAGGAACACCCTAATTACCTTACAGTTCTATACACCCACAACAGAGGAACATTCTAATTACCTTACAGTTCTATAAACCCATAACAGAGGAAGACCCTAATTACCTTACAGTTCTATACACCCACAACAGAGGAACACTCTAATTACCTTACAGTTCCATAACCCACAACAGAGGAACACCCTAATTACCTTACAGTTCTATAACTCACAACAGAGGAACACCCTAATTACCTTACAGTTCTATAACCCACAACAGAGGAACACTCTAATTACCTTACAGTTCTATAACTCACAACAGAGGAACACTCTAATTACCTTACAGTCCTATAACCCACAACAGAGGAACACTCTAATTACCTTACAGTTCTATAACCCACAACAGAGGAACACCCTAATTACCTTACAGTTCTATACACCCACAACAGAGGAACATTCTAATTACCTTACAGTTCTATAAACCCATAACAGAGGAAGACCCTAATTACCTTACAGTTCTATACACCCACAACAGAGGAACACTCTAATTACCTTACAGTTCCATAACCCACAACAGAGGAACACCCTAATTACCTTACAGTTCTATAACTCACAACAGAGGAACACCCTAATTACCTTACAGTTCTATAACCCACAACAGAGGAACACTCTAATTACCTTACAGTTCTATAACTCACAACAGAGGAACACCCTAATTACCTTACAGTTCTATAACCCACAACAGAGGAACACTCTAATTACCTTACAGTTCCATAACCCACAACAGAGGAACACCCTAATTACCTTACAGTTCTATAACTCACAACAGAGGAACACCCTAATTACCTTACAGTCCTATAACCCACAACAGAGGAACACTCTAATTACCTTACAGTTCTATAACTCACAACAGAGAAACACTCTAATTACCTTACAGTCCTATAACCCACAACAGAGGAACACTCTAATTACCTTACAGTTCTATACACCCACAACAGAGGAACACTCTAATTACCTTACAGTTCTATAACTCACAACAGAGGAACACCCTAATTACCTTACAGTTCTATAACTCACAACAGAGGAACACCCTAATTACCTTACAGTTCTATACACCCACAACAGAGGAACACTCTAATTACCTTACAGTTCTATAACTCACAACAGAGGAACACCCTAATTACCTTACAGTTCTATAACTCACAACAGAGGAACACCCTAATTACCTTACAGTTCTATAAACCCACAACAGAGGAACACCCTAATTACCTTACAGTTCTATGATTCATCGTCGAAACATACCAACCATGCTTAATTTATCGACACAGAACAAACAATTACTCCTTTCATACTCTATACTGTATAATTGAAAACTAAATAAAAATACTGAATATTAGTATCAAATGTGAGTTCATTCTCACCCTCCGTACACAATTTCTAGAGTTGTACATGTAAGTCTAAGATGGATATGATTGACAACCCACCTCTCTATCTGCCTCTCTTTCTCTGTAATGGTCTCCTCTAGAGTTGCGATGGCAGAAGTGGTGGTCTCCATGTGGGTCTGTGATGCCTTCAGCTGAGATATTGTTGCATCTTTTTCTTTTACATCTTCTTCCAGAGCTTCAATCTGTCATAGCACAAAATATGACTAGGATTTGATATCTAATTGTATTGGTATAGCAATATCAACTAAATCAATCAAGGTATCTTACTCTAAAGAAGTAAACACTAGACGCACATAGCATATAACATATTAGCATAGTGCACCTCAATCTAGTAAAGAGGACAACTCATTTAGAAGCACAGAGCACAGCTGACATAAAGATAATAGAATGGCGCACCTCAATCCAAGATTAAGAAGCACAGAGCACACCTGACATATAAACATAATAGAACAGAATAGATTTATTGAATCCAATTTGGGGTCCTTGAGGGCATACAAATAAAGATCAACATACAAACGAAGAAAGTCAGAATTGATAGCAGTAATATGTCGACATAAAAAAAGAAAGAAAACGAGACTGACTACAGAAGATTATAGAATGATCCATATAGCCATAATAAACATATAAATAGTCTGTAAGAATAGGGCACCTCAATCTAAGAAAGAGCACAACTATAGCATGATCCATATAGCCATAATAAACATATAAATAGTCTGTAAGAATAGGGCACCTCAATCTAAGAAAGAGCACAACTACAGCATGATCCATATAGCCATAATAAACATATAAATAGTCTGTAAGAATAGGGCACCTCAATCTAAGAAAGAGCACAACTATAGAATGATCCATATAGCCATAATAAACATATAAATAGTCTGTAAGAATAGGGCACCTCAATCTAAGAAAGAGTACAACTATAGCATGATCCATATAGCCATAATAAACATATAAATAGTCTGTAAGAATAGGGCACCTCAATCTAAGAAAGAGTACAACTATAGCATGATCCATATAGCCATAATAAACATATAAATAGTCTGTAAGAATAGGGCACCTCAATCTAAGAAAGAGTACAACTATTTAGAAGCACGTAGCACTGCTGACAGATAGACATGAAAGAAAAGGACATCTCAATCTAAAAAAGAGTACAACTATATTTAGCAGCACACAGCACAGCTGACATGGAAAATACAATAGGGCACCTCAATCTAAGAGGACAATTCATTTAGAGGTACAGTACCCGCAACGTTATTCTTGACATGATAAACGATAGAACACGATACACGCACGATAGGATAGGATACACGCACGATACGATAGAATACACGCACGATACGATAGGATACACGGTAAACCTGATAAACGCAAAACCTGATAAACGATCTTCACGATAGACCTGATAAACGCAAAACACGATAAACGATCTTCACGATAAACGGAAAACCTGATAGAAATGTTGTAAATTTAGAAACGGTTTAGACGGAACGAAATTTTGATACCTACAACATAATTACATTATGTTTACATTATGTTGATAATAATATTGAAGGATTTCAATGTTCATTATATACCTACATTACGGACAAAGCGGATTTCTTGTTTCCCGCGTTCTCGTGATGGGAAAAAATCTAACGCGGTAATCTATAGGTAACTCAGGAAAACCGCGTTCTCATCGCGGGATGACTATCAGCTACCTGTCCCCGTCGCGGTAACATTTGTTTAAAACATTGATCGGTTTTGTACCATATAATTTCTTTAATCCACGGTCGTACGTTTTTTTTTGTTTTTTTAATGCCATCACAGCTAAAATTAAAAAAATAAATAAAATATATACGGCATTGAATTCATTATTTGATATCTATATGAATTTTATCAGCCAATGATTCTAAAACTTATATTGTCACCAAATGTTTAATATATAGATTATACAGGGAATTAACTAAATGTAATATAATGTAGTGATGTCATGCTTCAGTAGCTCTCTTATGCTAATGTATATTACCTTTGGTATGAAATAAAACCAAGTAATATTGTGCGTGTAGCGAGGAGGGGGTTATTTTGCATCAAGCTCTAAGTTCACGGCTCATTCAACATCTCAAGTTATTTTCATAACGACCGTTTTAAAAAAAATCAACCGCACTACACCTGTTAGATATTTTTACACTATGATTGATAATTGATAGTCATAAGTAATTGGAACATATTTATTTGAATTGATATTTTGTTAACAAAACATAAATATACTGTTTAAAAAACATAAACAAAACTCGGCTTGTTTTAAATTCGCAATTTTGAAACGCTTAGTGTGTAAAACAAAATTCAAATAATCATCAAAACCAACATAAATTTCCAGTATCTACACGTACGAGTATTGGTACATGTGTACATGTACAAGGTATATAAAAAAAAAACAACGATGACAGCGGAATCGTGCCCAGTTGAGCAGAATTTTGGGGGATGCAACACCCTTGCACCCTTTTAAAACTTAATCTTCTAAATGTGTGAAATACAATGTCCCTGAGAATGTTAGCTGTCAAAACACGGGTGATACACAAAATCAGATATAAGGACGCGCACAAGTTCAGCAGTTGCTATATAAGTAGCATACACGTGGGAAAAAAAATCGGAAGAAAAAGAACCATTATTAAAATATACATGTATGTGATAAACAATGTAATTTACTGATTTTTCCTTTCAAATCGGAACTCCCTATTTTTCTGCTAGTGTTAATTACAAATAACTGTTTCTAGACAAACAAATGTTTATGAACTTCAGAAGGAGCTTTCAGATTTACTGTGCTCGGTTTACTGTCCTACTTTCCAGACTACTTAGAATTAAATTGTGATAAATTTTCACTCTCTCTCTGGACAGACAAATAGCTCTTCTTCTGCCTTAAAATCGACAACTTTAAGTTCTCCTTCAAATATACCGTCTTTCCTCGATTCCTAAAAATAGCTTCTTTAACAAAACGAATAAAGGTTTCGGAAAGTATCGTACTTTTTCATTAGATTTTATATACGATCCCGATAGTTTCCGAAGCTACACGATAAACGATTTTCACGATAAACGGAAAACCTGATACACGCAAAACACGATACACGATAGACCTGATAAACGCAAAACACGATAGAAAACGGAAAACCTGATACACGATAGGATAGGATACACGCACGATACGATAGGATACACGCACGATAGAGCACGATAGGAATGTCAAGAATAACGTTGCGGGTACTGTACATGGCAGTACCGATTTGTAAAACAGGGCCACTAAACTATATGAAAGACAATACCTTTCTGTGTAGGAGAGTGATTTTTCGTTCCTTTGTCTCTATCTGCTCACGGAGCTCTGTTATCTCGCTTTCTATGCGTCTTTTCTCAGATTGCAGACTCTGGGATTTCTGGTCATTCTTATCAATAGTAGAGTTCTTCTCCTTCAACTTCTCTCTAATTTCATCAATCTATATATTGTAAAAGAGGAGATAAAAATAAGTATGTAATTCTACGACTCAAGCAACATCAATCAACTAGAACTAAAGGACTGAAAGGATTCTAAACTCAAAATTTGATAGATGAAAAAATGTACATATGTTACGGGTAATGGCTAGCCAGCGGTCATAAAACGTAATTAAGTCTGTAGCATTGTATCTGTCTGAAGCTTGTCTGTCTGTGGCATGGCTAGATATCTGTTGCAAGATATGTTCACTCATAATAATTTATTTACCTCTGTCTCTAGCATGACTAACTACCTGATTATAACTTATTTATCTGTCTCTAGCATGGCTAACTACCTGATGATAACTTATTTATCTGTCTCTAGCATGGCTAACTACCTGATGATAACTTATTTATCTGTCTCTAGCATGACTAACTACCTGATGATAACTTATTTATCTGTCTCTAGCATGGCTAACTACCTGATGATAACTTATTTATCTGTCTCTAGCATGGCTAACTACCTGATGATAACTTATTTATCTGTCTCTAGCATGGCTAACTACCTGATGATAACTTATTTATCTGTCTCTAGCATGACTAACTACCTGATGATAACTTATTTACCTCTGACTGTAACATGACTAACTACCTGATAATGACTTACTTATCTCTGACTGTAACATGACTAACTACCTGATAATGACTTACTTATCTCTGACTGTAACATGACTAACTACCTGATAATGACTTATTTATTTGTCTCTAGCATGACTAACTACCTGATGATAACTTATTTACCTCTGACTGTAACATGACTAACTACCTTATGATAACTTATTTATCTGTCTCTAGCATGGCTAACTACCTGATTATAACTTATTTATCTGTCTCTAGCATGGCTAACTACCTGATAATGACTTATTTACCTCTGACTGTAACATGACTAACTACCTTATAATGACTTACTTACCTCTGACTGTAACATGACTAACTACCTGATAATGACTTATTTATTTGTCTCTAGCATGACTAACTACCTGATAATGACTTATTTACCTCTGACTGTAACATGACTAACTACCTTATAATGACTTACTTACCTCTGACTGTAACATGACTAACTACCTGATAATGACTTATTTATTTGTCTCTAGCATGACTAACTACCCGATAATGACTTTTTTATCTGTCTCTAGCATGGCTAACTACCTGATAATGACTTACTTATCTCTGACTGTAACATGACTAACTACCTGATAATGACTTATTTATTTGTCTCTAGCATGACTAACTACCTGATAATGACTTATTTATCTGTCTCTAGCATGGCTAACTACCTGATAATGACTTACTTATCTCTGACTGTAGCATGACTAACTACCTGATAATGACTTATTTATTTGTCTCTAGCCTGATAATGACTTATTTACCTCTGACTGTAACATGACTAACTACCTGATAATGACTTATTTACCTCTGACTGTAACATGACTAACTACCTTATAATGACTTACTTACCTCTGACTGTAACATGACTAACTACCTGATAATGACTTATTTATTTGTCTCTAGCATGACTAACTACCCGATAATGACTTTTTTATCTGTCTCTAGCATGGCTAACTACCTGATAATGACTTACTTATCTCTGACTGTAACATGACTAACTACCTGATAATGACTTATTTATTTGTCTCTAGCATGACTAACTACCTGGTAATGACTTATTTATCTGTCTCTAGCATGGCTAACTACCTGATAATGACTTACTTATCTCTGACTGTAGCATGACTAACTACCTGATAATGACTTACTTATCTCTGTCTCTAGCCTGATAATGACTTATTTACCTCTGACTGTAACATGATTAACTACCTGATAATGACTTACTTACCTCTGACTGTAACATGGCTAGCTGTTTGTCTTTAGCAGACACCTGGTCCTTCAGTACTGTGATGTGTTGCTTGTTCTCAGACTGTTGACTTGTCAATGTGTCTACTTTCAATTTCAGACCCTCTAGTTCTGTTTCCTTTCTAGACAATTCTGTTTTCAACCTCTCAACCTAAACAAAGTTATTCTTTAGGATTACATCAACAAGCACAGAATGACACCAACAATGAACATTTATGCTTATAAAAACCCCATATACACTGTATCAATACAATGGATCTGGAATGACACTAACAGCTTCTGTACTAGACCTGTACACTTAACACAAATCTGGCTTGATCCACCCACCTCCTGCCTGAGCTGTTTTTCTTTACTAGATAAGCTGTCTTTGGGACCGGTCTCCTTCTTCCCACTCCCCTCGGATCCGTCTACCTGGTTTTTCATGATACGGTCCTCCAGAGCCTGGACATCCTTCTCCAGAGCAGCGATACGAGAGTCCTAAAATAAATCACCATGCAGTTTATATATTGAGAATAAATTACCATGCAGTTTATATACTGAGAATAAATTACCATGCAGTTTATATACTGAGAGCAACAGGTGTTTGCAGGAGACCATAGAAATTGGACTCCTTTCATAGTAAGTATAATCTTACAGTAATATAATAAATTGGATGTGGTATATCGCAACTCGGTTTTATTCCACTAAGTTACAACTCTCCAAATGGTATACACATGAAATCAACTGAAAATGTACATAGTTTATTTTAAAGTAGCAGTGATACAATATGTCAGTACAATGAATCCCTCATTAAAATATCAAAATTAATGAAGCTGCCTGGACTTCATCAAATCTCTAACAAAATCTCTTTATTGTCTCCAGTTTGTACTTTGTCTCCTGAGCTATAAACTTCACTACTAAGAACTAATTGCTAAGAGTAAATTTCATCGTATAAAGTACATCCCCATACCAAAGGTCATCTATATATTACTGAGTGTACTGCATATAACTCTAATCATTACCGTGTGCGATTGTCCTGTAGCTTAAGTCTAATTATACACATAAAAAATGTCAACACTTCATGGACATGAAGAATAACAATGGGTTAAAATTAATTACACACAATATTTTATCACGTTCATGTTTGGACTTTCAGGGTGAATAATCGATGACAACTCGTGGCAATCTATCAAATTTTCCACACCGGTTAGATCAAAAATACACATCATTACCTCTTAAAAATCCATGTGGTTACAATTTTATCCATTCTACCTATTTGTTGACAGAAAGTTTCCACCTATTGTAAATCATAGACAAAATGTTTCACCCATAAACTGTATGTAACTGGGATGTAAATATCATTTCCTTCAGTGTACATACATTTTATGAGAAATGACAAAAGTCATATCTGGGAGTACATGCAACGTTTCCAAAAATCAAATTACAAATTGTTAGTTTGAAAGTCTGTTTGAAATAATCTGAATAATTTTAGTTATGTCAATACAAAACATTCAATACTGGGGTTCTAATGTTACCAGTGTCAAATGTGCTGACTGTCCTGGAAAAACCAAAGCTATGATGAATTAAAGCAATAATCAAATTATAAACATTATTAATATCTAATGAGGCACCTCACCTCAATGTACGGAGATTCTCACAGAATCCTACTAATGGCTTAAGATTTTTTCACCGAGTCTGACGAGTACTTTCCACTGCCTAAATTAGTATTTTGATATAAAGGACTGTCATTGTTTGTTTGAACGGAGAATTTTCTTCCTGATGTCAACATCATCTTCCTGTGTCAGAGTCAGCTTATATTCACTCATTAATATTCATGAATCTATTTACAGTATGTATATTACTATCAAAATCATATTGACTGCTCATTTCATTTTTTTTTTTCATTAATAATAGACTAACATGAAATCACATAACAAAAATTATCACTCACAATGATTTGAAATAGAAATTTTACACAAAATATGTGTCAATGGATTTTTTTTTTACTAGCTATACAATTTCAGCTCACAACAAAAATATCTTCCCATTCCTAAACAGATAAACACTCCTGGACAAAGGCGTGGCCATTTGACCTTTGACAGTGACATTGACCTTCTGAAATTCTGCTCTCTGACACAGACTTTGACCTTTCATTTTAACAAGTATGAAATTTCTACATTCAAAAATAATTTAGATATATTTATATAGCTTTAAATGTATGACCAGAAAGGTTGAAGATGCAACACAAAATAGTAAACAGCATCTTCGATCTCGGAGAACATAAAAAATACACTATTTCATCAATCATTAAACGCACCAAGTCCTAGTTTCCATAAATTGAGATTTCTAATGATTACCCTAACAGAAAAATTAATACTCACTTCAGTTAATAGCTAAATATGATTGCTTTATTGATAACAAATCTATGTATATAAATATGATTGCTTTATTGATAACAAATCTATGTATATAAACATGATTTGTAAATCTGAAACTATAAACGTGGTAAATGAAATCTTTTCAATCTGACTTAAAAGTTTCAAAATCCCTGCTCTGTAATTTGTAAACTTCATAAATCATCAAAACTGACCACTGATTGAAAGCTACATGTATTTTGCTTCCTTCACGATTAATTCAGGAAAAATGGTGTGTTAGATTTCAATTACTAGATTACATTCAGGGGATTTAAACAAACATTAAATACTTGACATAAGCTGATGACTTTCCTTTCAATAAGTGACAAAGAACTGAAACCGAATCATGTGAATAATTATAAATCAAACAGGAATCACTCATGGCCCCTGAATTCTGTGACCGGCAGTATTGTATGTATTCAGTGTAACGGGAATCTGCCACTGACACTTTCAATATATTGATCTCTAACACCTCTACCACTGAACACAGAATTCCACACAGAATTAGATCACATCCTGTGCTAATTGTTAAGTTTCCTGTTCCAAACAATGACAAATTTACCATCTAGGTGTTATTTAGTTCAGTCATCCATCACCACCCTCAAAATTTTGATAATTACAGACAAAAAATTTGCAGTTTACAGTCCCGAATCCAAGTGCCATACCAGTAAATGCATGCATTTAAACTTTAACCCGGTTTGTTTCCCTGCAAACATAAATTCAAGATTACATGATATATATGAATGTACATGTACTTTCTCCTTAGTTTTACATTTTCACATGCAGAAGGATGCAAACTACATGACAGCGTGTAGATTTCATACCATGTCCAATACACAGAGGATGGTTGTCTATGCTTACCATAACCTTAATAAATTTGTCATTCAATTTAAACCAGGTCAACTACCACAACACACCAAATCTACAAAAGGAAGGAATTATATGCCAATGTTTTGGAAATGCAGATCAAGCTTGTTTGATATATTGAATAGAAAATCACATATTGACCACACTTCCCATATAAATTTACAACAGCTATGTCATGCTACATCAGGAGGATGGAGAGCAGTCAATTTCATTCCACGAATTTTTTAGGTGATTAGTCATACAGGTATGAAATCGTAAAACAAAATAAAATGGTAATAATTCTTGTGGGACTAGCACACTGAGACTGATCACCTGAACAGAATGAGTCTGAGGGAGGTGTATCTAATTACAGGATGTAGAAGCAGTTAATGGTGTAATGTTACTGCCTACATCTTACTGCATACTAATAAAAAAAAAACCAACAACAAAAAACCTCAAATAAAGGAGGGGGCTAGAGAAAATCCAATACTGTACTAACATTGACTTCAGGTTTCATATCATTTTCACACCTGATCAGGAAATCATCCTTGAAACTTTTGATTTATGATAAATTTGTATCAATACTATTACTCATAAATATCTGTATAATTTATAGACTAGCTCCCACCACATTTACCTTATTCTTGGACAACATGCTATTAAAAATGAAACTTTACAACTTAACCAGAAATACACTCCCTTATCCACATGTTGTTATTATTACCGGGGTCAACAAACATTTAGAAATTTATTTTTAAAATCTTATCCCCAGGGACAGATGGGGAGGGGGGGGGGGGGTGTTTAGCCACTACACTCCTAGTGGAATATCAGAACTTTTTATCTAAACAAGAAGGATCTGACAGCAGCCGTTTGCCAGGGCCACCATCATGTCTTAACCCTGGACATTTTTAGTTCCTTTAAGCTCAATTAACCCAACTCCCAACCCCCTCTGCCTCAGTATCAAATGAACTTTGGTACCCCCTCCTCTCAAAATCACACACATGTATGCATGCGTGCATCCGGGTATGTGTGTGTTAACTTCATGTTTGGTATGCAATAAATTCTATGACACTCACTAAACTAAACCTAAAACTATGTAAATCATGTCAGTGAAGGCTTTATCACATCTGAACTCAAGTACCGTTTCCTATCAAACAAACAATTTCAACAGATGATGCAGATAAAATACTAACTGCAGAACTAATGTTCTTTTAAATATCAAGATTATGTGATAAAGCTAATCGATGAAAGACTAATAAGGTATCTAGTTACGGATCATTAAATTCTGAAGCCAATGCAGGATAAATTGCTGAAATCGTGTCATCATCATCATCAAATAATCCCTCCTCTTTACGGTGATATTATATACAAAGATATGAAATTGTACCATAAACATTTGTTTTCAATTAGCATTCAACAGAAATTGACCATTTAAAGTCAATGTGATAAAACCGACAGCATTAATACGAGGTACATGCATGTATATATAATGTAAATGGCATCATGTTACCATGGTAACAGATCAATCTAATGGAGCTGAAAACAACTTGCATGGTAATCAGTTCACAGTGAAGCCTAAAACCACCAGTTGAAAATAAATCCCCAAACCACCATCAGGTACAGGAACTTTGTGGGGAAAATTTGTTTTTATGAGTACAATTTGTTAGCACAATGTTAAAAATCTAAAAATTATTCACATTATTTAATATCTGTGTGATGTAAAGACGAACACTGTCGTTTGTCATAAGATCACAATTACCTATAAAAATTCCTGGAACCAGAAATATATCACAATATGAAAATTGAGTCCTACAAAATTTATCAACCAATAAAAATATTTTAAAAGTTTAAAATAAAAATGTACAATTAAAGCTCCCCATGCAAACAATGGTAAATATGTATTATCACTGCCAGAATGAAAATCATGACCAACTTAAGACATGCATTTACCTCAAATTAGACTTTATACAATCAATATTTATTATCCTGTGCAACAATTTGTTTCAGATCCAGCTCATCACTTATCACAATCATAGGTATGAAATTTATCAATTCATTGATGCAGTATCTACTTCATCTTCATTTTTAGCTAATCTAAAGGGAAGAAGGAAAAGTTTGACTGGTGTATAAATCAGGATAAATTGTTACCTTAAGCTTCTAAGATCAGAGGATGGCTTTTTAAGTTATGTATTGAAATTTCTAGTGACAGGGTATTTAAGTATAACCCTTCCTTCACAGTGACATATGTAAAGCAATCATTAACCAGCATTTCATCAAAAATATATCCCAGTTGGGGTAGAATGTACTCATCAGGATAAATAATTACCTTGGCTTCTAGCATGGCTTTCATCGTGTGTGTGCTGGCTGGCATCTGCTTCAACTGCAGGTTCAGTTGTTTTAGCTCGTCAGAGAGATGATTCTTTTCCTGAAATATCAAACCATAAAATAGATTATCAAATCTTTACATTAGGTATATGTGTTGCCCATATCTAAACTGATTTTTGGTTAACCTTTCACTTAAACATACACACACTTATCTATCACCTTATTTATCATTATAAAAGTATTTACTACACAAGGTATTTGCACTCAAAATTGGATGAAATCAATGTACATAAAATAAGGTGTGACATTTTGAATTGAGATTAAATATGATAATATTTAGCAGGAATCCAGTATATATGATATAGTTTATTCACCAATCAAGGGCCCTCGGGGGGCATGTACATGTTAACAGGCAATTAATTATAACAATGAAAATAAATAACAATCATTTAGAAGTATATACACACAGCTTTCTCTCTTACCTCTTTAAGAGCAGTGGACTCATCCGACTGTTGACTAAGTTCATTCTGGAGCTGTTTGATTTTGCGCTCGTCTTCGAGTCGCTGCGCCTGCAGACTCTCGATCTCGTGCTGGTTCTCCTGTATATTACTGATTGAATGACCCTTACTCTGTAACATCTCGAGCAGTTTCTTCATGCTCTCGTCTCGGGCAGATAGTGTCTGTTTCTGGATGTCAATCCGCAACTCCATCTCGTCCACTGTCTTACGTAAGATGAGTATTTCTTTTGATTGCTTGTCTTTCTCTCTCTGGAGAATCTCATTTTCTTGCTGAGAAATCCGTGAACTTGCTTCAACATCTTCACCCAGGCTGACTTGGTTCTCCAAACTTTGGATAACAGACGACTGTTTCTGTAATCACAGAAAGCCACAACATGTTAATATGCATTATACGTGTAAGACAGTAGATTTTTCACAAGCGTGCGGATCTCATCAAAACTATCTCTCTTACTCTGTAACTAAATGCCACTTTCAGGTTGGGTTTTTTTTATTGTAGCTAAGGTCACCCTTAAATACTTGCTATTTATTGTAACTATCATTTTAGTAATGGGCAGGTAGCTTAGGTGTGCAATGGGGGGAGGTGGAGGGATCTAATTCATGCTTCATAGCCATTTTTCATAATTTGTCAAAAAACAAGTATGCTGTACAATTAAATTCATCAAAATATCAAATTGATTATCAATGACACTGGTGGCAGAAGATATATTTAACAGGTTTGTCAATTTCAATCTTGAAGGGCTAGTAAATTATAAATAAACTGCATTTATATGCCCCCACCCACCCCGGGACTCAAAAACGTTTTGAGACGACTGCCTTGACACCATAAAGTCTACCAATATATTTCAAAAGATTGAAATCTATAATCATGGTAATTATTTTTTGATTTTTTCCTTTTATAAATTTTTCTCATTAACCAAGCAATCATGTTAAACTGTGCATGATGTGCTAACCTTTAGCTCGGCCTGAGCCACTTTGAGTTGTTCATTTAACAAACAATATTTAGCACTTTCTTCCTTTCTTAGGGCCCTTTCTTTTTTCAGCTCTGGACTCCAAAATGTTTTTATGCTGTTCATGCTGGAGCTAAGCTTCTCTCGGGTCGAGTCCAGCTCTTGGTGAAGCTTGGCACATTCCTTGCTCAAATCAGCTATTTGTCCTTCCAAATCCAGAATGAAAGTGTCACGAAAGTTTCTCATTTCTTGGTTGTATAACTGTGTTGTGTAGTCCGGGCGTTCCATTGAGCGTGACCGTCCTGGGTAGTGGTGGTCACGCTCCAACGACCTTGCTCCCATATGAGGATATTCTCTGTCTGTAACTCTATCTCTACTGAAACTAGACGTCATGGAGTAATTGTGCAAGTCTCTTGGACTAATGCTAGAATTAGACTCACTCTGTGCTAACATATGAAGTCTATCAATCTGTCTCTCAAGTGACCGGTCACTCAGCTGGGGACTTGTCTCGTGCTCGTATTTTTCCCTCAGTGACCGAACACCACCAAGAGTGCTTGCTTTCCCTCCAGAATTGGTGGGGCTGCTGAAGGGACTCCCATGGGCGTTGGACAGGGCAGGGTTAGATAGGGCTGGATTGGCGGGACTGTGGTATGGGCTTCCCCCACCATGACTGTTTGTCCCTCCTTCAAAATAATATGCATGTGCTGGGGAATGACTCAGTGTCTGGGACCGGGTTAGTATTTCTGATGACCCCATGGTCTGGCCGTTTTTGGCAGACGAAGTATGGGTTACTCCATCCGCAATCACATAACCTCCAGAATTCTTTCGGGTTTTCCCAGAGAAGATATTCTTCGGTAACGAGGCGGTCATGCTGCTGAACGGGCCATGACTAGGGCTATCTTTCCCATTGCGCACCTTTCCTTCTTTCGATTTCTTGCTTTTACTGAACATTTTGATTTACGACGTCTAGTCATCAGAAAATTATGCAAAACCCATTATCCTCTTGAGTGCGAGAATTACCATCTCCGCAGGGGCTGGAGCGATCACTATCAGTAAAGTCCGTCACACGAAAAGAAAGACGGTTTCTCGAATCAAATCAGTCAGAAATGTCACATGCTGGTTAATTTTAACATGGAGTGGAATAACATTTTGCCCACGTCCACCAATTTCTAACACCTTCTGAACGCCTTCGAAATAACTTCAACATTTGCAGACAACTTTCTCAGCAGCCCGTCTTAATTAATATTTATACTCATTCTATTTCCGGTGTTTAAATATTTAGGAATGATTTGTACAGAACGAATAAAGACCCCCATCTCCCCCACCCCCACCCACCCCCACACACATACACACTCGCACGACACACACACAAACACACTTTTATACACATGGGGGAAGTGGGGCCGGGGTGTCTTTATGTCACGGAATAGAAAAACGAAGAACAGCGGACTAATTTAATGGGTGGGTATTTTTACCGCCGGACACCGCCAGACACAGCCGACCACCAAAAATATTATGTATATTATGTATTATTAAATTAATGTACCAGTTCTTGGCACACCGTCCCTTGTTGTTTGCTCCTAAGCATGACTGAAAGTCTTAAATTAAATGTTCTCCAAATATTTTCATTATCTGCATGTATGATAAGTTATAAAATCTGAGACAAAAGTGGGGGGAGGTACGTATGTTCTTAGTAATGAACCAGACTGCATTGAATTTGACCTTTTTGCACTTACAAGATTCAATATTCATACACTGGCTTTCATTAACATAATACAATAGCCATGACAAAATGTACTAAAATATAAAATTATACGGTCTACTTATTAGTTAAAGAGTATAGAATTTATCTGTGATATATATTTTTAAAAAAGAAAATCCTGTGGAAATTGTTGGGCAAACCTTATAAGAATGTACATGTTTACTATTCGATTATGTTATAACAATGATAATTAATAATGTATTCTCTCTCTCTCTCTCTCTCTCTCTCTCTCTCTCTCTCTCTCTCTCTCTCTCCATCCATCCATCCATGCACACACACCCATCATCCATCCATCCATACCCCCCTCTCTCTCGATCTCTTGATCTTGACTCTACACCCTGGACATTACGCGCGTCTTTGATTAATTTAGCCTATACTACAGATGACAAAACTGTCTATACAGGCAGTTTTTCAAATTTTCATATAAACAAATCTCAAGAGACATTTATTTGAATTTTTCATACTTTATTTCAAACCTACAATTTATTATCTACAATGTTGAAATTAACCTTCAAAGCCAACATACAGCATTTTCCCCATTTAAGCAAAGATTTTGACATGTATTTGGCTTTGAATGAAAGTCCTTCGAAGCAGACCCGCCTATAAGATTTTGTTAATAGGTTACAATCTCAAGAACAATTGACAATAGTATGTTTTTAGGGGCATCCTAATCTCGGTTGAGATTCGGTTTGGCTGAATATTTGGATTGACGTCTCCAAATATGCATCCGAGCCGAATCTCAGCCGAGATTAGGGGCATCTCTGCCTTGGAGTCGAAATTCACAACAACCAAAACAAAAAACAAACAAACAAAAAAAAAACGACAAAAATAATATATTGTATATGAAAACGTGTACTCATTTTCCTTCAGTAATCTAGTTAAGGTGCATGTTCATTATTCATGTATGACAGCATGCAATTGTGGAATTGTGGCAGCAGACTCATGATGTATAGCCATAACGGACTCTCTCGATTAAAAAGGCCACTTTCAGAAAAATCAACGGACACTTTTCCGCGGAAACCTAGTTCCGAGGACGATAATCATTCATTCTGTATTACTACTCAAGTGTACTGCATGCTGAATTTCGGTAAGGTTTATAAACCGAAGGGTTATTGCAACAGTAAAAACACTCCCTCGGATTTCCATTTCATAATTTTGGTAATCATACTTATACTCCAACTGCCCTTTCAAAAGACGAAATTCTTCAAAACCATGCTTCAGTTTTAGACACATTTAATATTCCAGTCAATGGGTCGAATGAATATGAGTTACCGTACCTATACTGGATTCCTAAACTACATAAAAACCCTTACAAACAAAGATACATTGCTGGATCCAGTAAGTGCTCTACCAAGCCTCTATCTTTGCTCCTCACGAAAATTTTAACAGCTGTGAAGGGGAAACTTCAAACTTACTGTGCGACTACATATGCCAGAAGTGGTGTTAATCAAATGTGGATTCTAAAAAATTCTAAAGAACTTTTAGTAAACTTGAAATCACAGAATTTTTCCCAAATCAATAGCATTAAAACCTATGACTTTTCAACACTATACACGACCATTCCTCACGATAAATTAAAGACTAGACTTTTTGACATCATAGACAGTTGCTTCTTCAACAAAAACGGAAAACGGAAATATTCATATCTAGTGATCAGTCATTCAAAAACTTACTTTGTTAAACACCAGTCTGATTCCACGCACAAGTACTCTGAAGTTGAAATAAAAAAAATATGCTAGAGTTCCTCATTGACAATATCTTCATGGTCTTTGGTGATCAGGTCTTCCAACAGTCTGTTGGAATTCCCTTGGGCACGAATTGTGCTCCTTTGTTAGCTGACCTGTTTTTATATCCATATGAAGCAGAATTTATTCAAAAACTTCTACGTGAGAAGAAAAAAATCTCTCGCTGTGACCTTCAATTCGACTTTTAGATATATCGATGACGTTTTGTCTATTAACAATGATAGCTTTCATTCATATGTCGATTTGATATATCCCTGTGAGCTCGAAATAAAGGACACCACAGAGTCGTCCACTTCTGCTTCATACTTAGATATTTTATTGAAAGTAGACATTAACGGCAAACTGACAACTCAACTGTATGACAAACGGGATGATTTCAGCTTCTCCATCGTCAACTTCCCACATTTATGTAGCAATATTCCATTATCACCTGCATATGGTGTTTATATATCTCAACTGATTCGATATGCAAGAGCTTGTTCTGGGTATAGTCAGTTTTTAAATCGAGGTAAGCTACTGACAAACAAGTTGATGGTACAGGGATCTCAACAGTCTCGATTGAAGTCAGCATTTCGCAAATTCTATGGTCGTTATAACGATCTAGTTCGTCAATACAACCTCGCATTGGGTCAAATGCTGTCTGACGTGTTTCATACCGATTGTTAAGCCGTTCTTGGCACACTGATTTTGACTGCGGATAACTCCGTTTACCTGATCAGGATATGGGGCTCACGGCGGGTGTGACCGGTCAACAGGGGTGCTTACTCCTCCTAGGCACCTGATCCCACCTCTGGTGTGTCCAGGGGTCCGTGTTTGCCCAACTATCTATTTTGTATTGCTTGTAGGAGTTATGAGATTGATCACTGTTCGTTATCTTCACCTTGCATGCATCAGTGACATATGTTTTATTGTTGCTAAATGATATATATTTAAGCAAGTAAGAAATTTGCCCCAAAAATGATTAAGACCGGATATTACCATTACAAAAATACAAAATAGCATTTGGAAATAACACAAACAATATATATATCATGATGAAAATTAATGCATCGTAGTAAGAGGTCTATGAAAAGTTCAAACTATATCCACATGACACTAAAGGCATCGCGATGTGTGAAAAACAACTTATTGTATTTGTTTGGCTTTTAAAAGTCATAAACTGGAATGAATATGATGGACGAGCTTTTTGTATAGACTAAAACCAAATCCAACCCAGTAGTTTTTTTCTCTCCTTTTTTGTGAAGAGAGCGATAATTCAATTAATGCGCGCATCATTTCAATTGATGTGCGCAATAATTGAATTATTAATTTCTTGAACTGATTTATAATATCATTAATTCAATTGATGGGCGCAATAATTCTTTTAGAGAGAGAGCACCTATATAATTAGAGATATTTTCAATTCAACGTATACCTATTACCACCATTGAATTAATGATCTCTTTAATTGAATTGTTATTCTCTTCAAAAGAATGGATGTGCGCACTGATTCCTTATACAAAATCGTTGTAAATAAGTTAAGATATCTCCAATTGAATTTAAGAGATCATCAAATCATTTAAATAAAAATTTTCGAGCAATAATTCCAACACATTGATGCACGCATCAATTCAATTGATGAGAGCAATAATTGAACTGATGCGATCATTAAATCAATCATTACCCTCATCAATTGAATCAATGCGCGCATCAAATCAATCATTGTGCGCAATAATTGAATTGATGGTGTCTTCAAATAATTAAAGATATCTGCAATTATCTGAGTTTATTGTTTATTTGGCGCTTCATAAAGCTGAAGAATGAGTGATCATGATATGTTGTGTCCTTCAATATCGACTTTGCGATATACTGTAGACGCACATGTACACGTAGAGCCATGGACCCCCCCCCTCCCAATGCAAATATAAACAATATGAATAACGATTTATAGTGATTATGACGCTCTGATCTGCAGTTGCTCTCAGTGCTGATATAATTCGTGCATCATCGAAAATGTTTTTTTTTAAAAAACAACATTTTTTAAAATATATAAAAATTATCTTTGAAAATATCCCAAGACAAAGCAACGGAGTTGAGGATCTGTTACCTTTTTTTGGGGGGGGGGGGGGTATCTGAGGGATATCGATCGCTATATACATGTAGCGATAGTATGTATACATATTGATAAGAATTTTATAATGCGAAATACAATATTACATGTAGGACTGCATAATGAGGAGTTTTCATATACGTAATCAATTTCACTATTTTGAAACGATTAGTTCAAAATATGAAATAATGTCTCTGATATTACAAAACTCGACAATCTACCTGTATAATTAGTAATATGAAAACAATTTAAAAGAACATTGATAAGTGCGAAATTAAGTCCCATTTCAAAATCAGGTTCGTCTCCAGGAGTGAAATATTTACTGACAACATTGAGACCTCCAGCCATAGAATTTTCGGATCTTTTTCTGTTCATTTTTCTGTAAATAGTCTCAAATAGCCATTTGTGTTACTTGCGTAACGCGCCACTACTTCTTCGTTTTGTTAAATTAACAAATAACGATCTTAAAAATCAAATCTCATTGATTGGCCTGTCGGTCAGTCAAGCGGCAGTATTCAAGAAATGTAAACACGTTGAAATATTAAACAGAGGAGATGGCCTCTTTTGGACAGGTTAAATAATCCATTTTGCTATGTTATCTCTTAGAGAAAAATTAAACGCTTTTGACATTATGAATTTTTGTAACAGCAGGCAGTGTTGTTGGCTTTTAAGTTTGTCATTGGGTCTCGTTGACACACGGATCCAGTGCCACTTGATATTTTAGTTAGTTAGATACACACATTGCATGATGTCTGTTGTATTTAGATACACACATTGTATGCTTATGATATCTGATGTATTTAGATACACACATTGTATGCTTATGATGTCTGTTGTATTTAGATACACACATTGTATGATTTATATGATATCTGTTGTATTTAGATACACATGTTGTATGCTTATGATATCTGATGTATTTAGATACACACATTGTATGATTATGATATCTGTTGTATTTAGATACACACATTGTATGATTATGATATCTGTTGTATTTAAATTATGATACATGTATGTTGTAATACACGTATCAACACTTTGCGAAAGTTTCCCTTGTCCGCCATCTCCCGGATAAAAATCGTATTTCCCTACGTTGTCCTTTGTAATTTTCCTATCTGTAGCTTTGACATCTGTTATGTTTCCATCAATTGCAGTCAACTACAATATGCCCCAGATTGGGGCAACCCATTCACTTGTATGAAAACTTGGTAATTGGCTAAAATTCAAAGTAATAACATCTTACATTTGGTAAGGTAAAGAAGGAAAACTTGGTTTTTCACCGATTGACCTTTGGCTGATCCCGAAAGGGACGTAACTCGTGGCGAAGTGTTGATAGCTGTATTAGATACAAACATTGCTTGACTATGATATATATTGTATTTAAATTCAAACATTGCATAATATTTGGACCATATTAAAAAAATGTTTGCTTCTCTCTCCCGACCCCAAGTTTCAGAGGAGGGTTGATAGGTAGATAAAAGATTTTTAGCCAGCAGAATTTTATGTAGTATGAAATTCTCATGACCATTAACAAAGCCTGACGCCAAAATATCACGATGCACGTCATTCCATGTTTCCTTGTCAAACTCGTAAAGTCGATTCTTGTGTAAAGTTCTTATTTGATTGTCACGTTTAGCAAATAGGGGAAGTTGTTGATATTTAGGACAGTACTCAATATGCATTTCGGAAATACTCGCCATTTAAACACTAAACATAGACATATTGTATGTACATGTACAACGGTTGATTCGATAAACACTCAGATTTCATCATATTTAATACACATGGTGTTATAACTTCGGACACATGGTGTTATAACTTCTGACAGTTAGTCAGTTCGGTTGCTGCATTTTATTTTGTGGTTCACTGGCATTTTATGCTTTTGTTTCTGCACATTATGTTATTCATATGTGGTAGTGATTTTGATTTTGTTTATGACTTTTTAATCACATCGGTAGATCTAACTTTTACCAGAAAATATTTCAACTGGACTTGATTTTGCTGATCAAACAAAATGGATGCTGACATCTTTTACAAGGTCATGTATTTATTAATAAATCAACCAATCAGAGCTGAGTTACACATGCGCATATTCAAATAAAGGGGCCTATCTCTGATATCTTTGATACATTGAGATTATAGATAAATTCCATTACTTCATATATTGAAATTCTGATTTATTCAGCTGTGAACAAATGAGACAAAGAAGAATTCAAATGTTGTTTCCATACATTTAATTATTCTGTTATATATTTTGAGGGGAAAACACTTAAATGCTGATTCCGATTATAATCGATTATTAATCGATTACATGTGTCCGATTATTGTCGATAATCGATTATGGTTTTTGGTCCGATTGCCCATCACTACATATAATTAGGTGTTTTCCAGTTTGTAAATATATCAAGTTTGGAAATAAGTTTAAACTGAGAACACGTAAATATGATGCTTCTTATTGACTGTCGAAAATAATTCCACCCTTCCGAAATATCAACACTCCCCTACTGAAGAACACAATTTGCACACCCGGATGCCCTGAAGTCTCTTGTCTCCTCGTGTAGACATTTCTCCATCTCGATCTAGCAGACCACTAGTCCGAAATATCTGCATTTTCCTGGCTTTTAAATTTAAAAACGTAAATCTCAAAATCACAAAAAATCCAGGAAAACGTCAGATATTTTGGAATAGCAGAACACCTCAATTCGTATTGTTTTTTAGCTCACCTGTACCGAAGGTTCAAGTGAGCTATTCTGATCACATTTTGTCTGTCTGTCTGTCTGTCCGTAAACTTTTCACATTTTCGACTTCTTCTCCAGAACCACTGGGCCAATTTCAACCTAACTTGGCCAAAAGCATCCTTGGGTGAAGGGCTTTCAAGTTTGTTCAAATGAAGGGCCATGTCCCTTTCAAAGGGGAGATAATCACAAAAATGCAAAAATAGGGTGGGGTCATTTAAAAATCTTCTTCTCAAGAACCACTGGGCCAGAAGAGCTGAAATTTACCTGAAAGCTTCCTGACATATTGCAGATTCAAGTTTGTTCAAATCATGGCCCCCGATGGTAGGATGGGGCCACAAGGGGGGATTAAAGTTTTACATACAAATATATAGGGAAAAACTTCAAAAATCTTCTTCTCAAGAACCACTAAGCCAGAAAAGCTGAGATTTACATGAAAACTTTCTGACATAGTGCAGATTCAAGTTTGTTCAAATCATGGCCCCTGGGGATAAGATGGGGCCCCAAGGGGTGGATCAAAGTTTTACACACAAATATATAGGGAAAAACTTTAAAAATCTTCTTCTGAAGAACCACAGAGCCAGAAAAGCTGAGATTTACATGAAAGCTTCCTGACATAATGCAGATTCAAGTTTGTTCAAATCATGGCCCCTGGGGGTTGGATGGGTCCACAATAGGGATTCAAAGTTTTACATACAAATATATAGGAAAAATCTTTAAAAATCTTCTTCTCAAGAACCACTGAGCCAGAAAAGCTGATTTTTACAAAAAAACTTTCTGACATAGTGCAGATTCAAGTTTGTTCAAATCATGGGCTCCGGGGGTTGGATGGGGCCACAATAGGGGATCAAAGTTTTACATACAAATATATAGGAAAAATCTTCTCAAGAACCACTGAGCCAGAAAAGCTGATTTTTACAAAAAAACTTTCTGACATAGTGAAGATTCAAGTTTGTTCAAATCATGGCCCCCCGGGGGTAGGATGTGGCCACAAGTGGGGGGGGGGGGGGGTCAAAGTTTTACATACAAATATAGAAAAAAGCTTTAAAAATCTTCTTCTCAAGAACCATTGGGCCAAAGAAGTTGACATTTACATGAAAGCTTTCTGATATAGTGTAGATTCAAGTTTGCAAAGGGTAGTTTGGGCCATAATAGGGACTAAGGTTTTACATGCAAATATATATGGAAAGTCTTCAGATATGGGCCAAAGTGACTCAGGTGAGCGATGTGGCCCATGGGCCTCTTGTTTTAATTTTAGATTGAAACCAATGAAAATATAGAAAGTTCGGGTTCTTATAAAACACTGATCTGTACCTGAAACAATCCTGAAATTTTCCAGAAATAAAAAAAAACTTCGCCAGAATGACGGAATAAAAACTTTTGGGTTGGTATGACTTTCTCGGGCGAAGGGAAACAAACAATATTTTTATTTTGGCCTTGTTTTGATTATACATTATGTATGAATGTAAAGAGCAATTCTTTGTGAATGTAAACATATTACATATGAAGCTTGTTGAATGGATCTGTCTCGTGTCTTGTAGAGTGAGTACTCACCAGAAGAACGAGAGGCTGTACAGAATGCATTGAGACAGAAACTAGGACCGGAATTCATAAGCCAACGTACCGGTGCGGGGGGTCAAAAAGTGAGTGGAATAAATTACTTTCTTTTCAATTTGATTGGCAACCTAACAGAAAATAGTATTCATATTAAGCCTATTGATGTAATCTGTATATATTGCCTGTGATACTTTGACTGCATGATGCCTACAGCAATACTTTTGTAAAAGTATCACATTTAAGCAGAATCTTTCAAAAATTAGCTATACTAGTATATCAATTGCCAAGATCTTTTGTAATTTTGGAAATTTTGTCAGTTCAAACAATGAAATATACTGCTAGTATCAATCTAATGAAGGAGAGTTTTGTCTGAAAACTGTAAGTAAGAGTAAAAGTCTTTTGGGACTTAACAACCATGGCAACTCCATCTTAACTGAATTCAAAATCATATGATAACTATAAAAACATTAACACAGTCATCTAGGTAAAGGAAGTCAAAATGAAACACGGAAGAAGAATATCATTTACATCACTTATTGCAGATCAGAATGGAGAACAATGTCCAGATTCCATTAAAAATATTGTCTTCCACTGATCCTCCAGTCTTTCATGTCTTTTACAGCTTGCCTACATTGAAGGCTGGCGCGTCATCAACCTGGCCAATGAGCTGTTTGGGTTTAATGGCTGGTCCCACTCGGTCTCACAACAGACTGTTGGTAAATCTTAAACATTTACATAATACCATGTAATGCATCCAATGATGCCACGTTCAATGTTTGATTCATGCTTGTCAATTCCGGGGGGTTTTGGTAGAGCTTTTGTGATGACGAAATTTATTTAAATTCTTATTTAAATTCAGTTGTTCCACTTAGTGAATTTTATTATTATATCCCCCGCGAATGAAGTTCAGGGGGGTATACAGGAATCACTCTGTCTGTCTGTGCAGATTTGTGTCCGGGCCATAACTTCTTTGTTCTTTGACATAGGCATAACGTATTTGACACATGAGTGTATCACCATGAGACGATGTGTTTGGTACTTTCATGATCTCCATATGACCTTGACCTCAAGGTCAAAATTAAAGGTTTTTACAATGGATTCGTGTCAGGGCCATGACTTCTTTGTTCTTTGACATAGGCATACCATATTTGACACATGAGTGTATCACCATGAGACGATGTGTCGGGTACCTATATGACCTTGAACTTTGACCTCAAGGCCAAAATTGATTATAGGGTTTTGACATAGTCATACCATAAGACATGTGTATCACCATGAGACTATGTGTCATGTACATTCATGACCTCTTTATGACCTTGACCTTTGATCTCAAGGTCAAAATTATAGGTTTATACCATGGATTTGTGTTCGGACTTTATCTTCCATTTTCTTCACAAAGGCATACCATATTTTTACACTCAGGAAAGAGGTAATTTATACCTATTAACAACACCCTTTGGGAGATTGGGGTAAGCAGGGAGTATTCTTAGTGAGCATTGCTCACAGTTCCTCTTGTTTACAAAAAATCTTCATAACAAACTGAAAATTTAAATTTCTATCGTATCATAACAAATTGTGAGGACATAACTGGACCAAATGTAGTTTTCCTGTTCACAGTCAGGGCCAGTAGTCCTTTTTCTTAAACACAGACTCAAATTAATGTCGTGTTGATTACAGACTTTGTTGACCACTGTGGGGGGAGGTACTACGTTGGAGTCAGTGCATTTGTCAAAGTTCAGCTTAAGGTTTGTACTCAATGGTCACAGCTGGTCAGCAGTAACAGTTGGTTGCAATAGAGATGTGTATTGAAGAGATTTGTCAAACTGCAATTTTTTAAAAAAATTTGATATACACTTTACAGCTTTGCCCAATATTTAATGATTTTTAATTGTACATCACTTTCTTCTTGTATTGTAGTAGGTTTAGCTTCTATGTTGTCATTAAGAATAAATGTGAATGGTATTAATGAAATATTCACACAAATGATACATGTTTTTGATGAATAGGATGGTGTGTTCCATGAAGACATTGGTTATGGAGTCAGTGAGGGAATGAAATCCAAAGCTCTGTCCATTGAGAAGGCCAGGAAAGAAGCTGTTACTGATGGGCTCAAACGGGCACTCAAGTGAGTATTCAAGCAGGCACTTGAGTGAGTATTCAAACAGGCACTCAAGTGAGTATTCAAGCAGGCACTCAAGTGAGTATTCAAGCAGACACTCAAGTGAGTATTCAAGAGGATGCTCAAGTGAGTTCAAGAGGACACTCAAGTCATTCAAACTTGTACTCAAATGATACAAGCAGACACTCAAGTGAGTGTTTAAAAAGACACTCAAGTCATTCAAACTGGCACTTAAATGATACAAGCAGGCACTCAAGTGAGTAATTGAAGAAGGCACTCTCAAGTAATACAAGCAGAGTGATTAATTTATATGCCGTATTTGCACTGCACTGCTGTTCTTTGTGATATACTGTAGATTCCTAAATATACGCAAGGAATTTATTTAGTGTACTTTCATGAGAGACATCACTCACAAGGAATTTATTTAGCGTACTTTTATGAGAGACATCGCTCACAAGGAATTTATTTAGCGTACTTTCGTGAGAGACATCACTCACAAGGAATTTATTTAGCGTACTTTCATGAGACATCACTCACAAGGAATTTATTTAGCGTACTTTCGTGAGAGACATCGCTCACAAGGAATTTATTTAGCGTACTTTCGTGAGAGACATCACTCACAAGGAATTTATTTAGTGTACTTTTATGAGAGACTTCACTCACAAGGAATTTATTTAGTGTACTTTCGTGAAAGACATCGCTCACAAGGAATTTATTTAGCGTACTTTCGTGAGAGACATTACTCAGTGCTCCAAGTCACATCTGCTATCAGGTCGCAAAATGGCGACCCAAGAAATATTTCTGGTCACCATTTTCAAATTTCTAGTCGCCATGTTCAAAATTTTTACTCACCATGGTAAAAGATTTTGTAAATAAGACCTACAATTTTTTTTAAATTTGAATATCTTTCAAGAAAACAAATCTACACCCATGTATGTGTTTTGTTTGTTTTATTTTTAAACTGAATAGAAATGTGCTGTGAAACATGCTGGATGCTAACAAGTCAAGTATTTACTCTGGCAAAAGTTGTATTGCATTGGGCCATCCTGTATATTTTACAGTATGCTTCTGGGGAAGGAAACCCAGCGTTCCACACAAGGATTTACTTTAAAGTCCTCAATAAGTGGGCCTTCACTGCTTATGAGAATAAGGGCTTCTACTTTTGTTGGATCTTTTACTGAACAATCAGTATCAGCATCAATAAGAACACTACATCCCGAGTTTGTAATTGTCTGTGAAAATTAGTAGCAACAGTTGCCCCGTTCGACTTACTGCTAATAATGCAGTCACGGACAAAGACGTGTATCTTGCTGTTACCGTGAATAGTCACACTTCCACATTTGAAAGATGTACACCAGGTCGTGGTGAAATCGGACAATGGGTGTCCAGAAATGGTGGAAGTTGCTGGCTGATTGGCCTCACAAATTCAGCAAAACATTTTGCAATCTCTGTATATCAACCACGAAAATTCCTTCAGCCATTAGGACTGAGGTTCTTCCTTTACTTTTGCATTTTCTTTAGACACAGCTACGTCATTTTTAAATGCAGAACTTTCTCCGTGTGATTCTTAATTTCTTCGTTACATGTACTAGGCCGAGGCTTCTACTTTTTACTACTGATAAATCCAAAGTGCTTTAACTCTCGTTTTACCGCCATCTTGATTGCTTTCAAACGCTGTTTTGACTGAGACTGAAAAATAGTTATTCAGACTTCCGATTCCAATTACAAAATTTTACTGGATCCCCAATTTTTTTCCACTCGCAAAAAATATGACTTAGATATAATCTCTAGTCGCAAAATCGATTTTCTGGTCGCAAATGCGATCGTTTTACTCGCAACTTGGAGCACTGTCACTCACAAGAAATTTATTTAGTGTACTTTCGTGAGAGACATCACTCACAAGGAATTTATTTAGTATACTTTCATGAGAGACATCACTCACAAGGAATTTATTTAGCGTACTTTCGTGAGAGACATCACTCACAAAATAGAATTACTCGCTTTTATTTTGCTGTTGCTAAAATACATGGAAGAATTATTGATTAGCAGACAACATGCAAATTCATGTTCACGCGATATGAGATATACAAGTTAATTTGCCATATTAAATACATGTATTTATGTAAAATAAGGAATCTAGAGTATTCTGACATCGTAGTAGTAACAACTTTGGTGCACCAAAGACTTATTGGATTACTTTGTGTCATCAACAGCGCTTGGAAACTTCCATGTTTACAGTGGATTATGGGTGATCCAAGCAGACATTCAAAAGGCTGCATTGATTAAACTTTTTTATTCAAATCACATCATGTGCTGGGTAGTAATAAAATATATGAGACACTTACTGTTTGTCATATAGTACATATGCAGTGTTTATTTCACATGCAAAAATGATTGCTTAATCGATGTGATGAAAATTGTCAATGTTTGAATCTAACATCCCAGTATTTTTGTATTTTCAGGAGTTTTGGTAATTCAATGGGAAACTGTCTGGCAGATAAAGACTACCTAAAGTGCATCAACAGAGCTCCTAAAACCGTGGGTATTTTGTGTAAATAGGTCTCCTAAAGTTGTGGGTATTCTGTGGCTCCTAAAGGCGTGGGTATTCTGTGTTAACAGGACTCCTAAAGGTGTGGGTATTCTGTGTTAACAGGACTCCTAAAGGTGTGAGTATTCTGTGTTAACAGGACTCCTAAAGGTGTGAGTATTCTGTGTTAACAGGACTCCTAAAGGTGTGAGTATTCTGTGTTAACAGGACTCCTAAAGGTGTGGGTATTCTGTGTTAACAGGACTCCTAAAGGTGTGGGTATTCTGTGTTAACAGGACTCCTAAAGGTGTGAGTATTCTTTGTTAACAGGACTCCTAAAGGTGTGGGTATTCTGTGTTAACAGGACTCCTAAAGGTGTGAGTATTCTGTGTTAACAGGACTCCTAAAGGTGTGAGTATTCTGTGTTAACAGGACTCCTAAAGGTGTGGGTATTCTGTGTTAACAGGACTCCTAAAGGTGTGGGTATTCTGTGTTAACAGGACTCCTATAGGCATGGGTATTCTGTGTTAACAGGACTCCTATAGGCATGGGTATTCTGTGTTAACAGGACTCCTAAAGGTGTGGGTATTCTGTGTAAACAGGGCTCCTAAAGGTGTGGGTATTCTGTGTTAACAGGACTCCTAAAGGCGTGGGTATTCCGTGGTCAGGTTTTGTTTACACAAAGTGAATCAACAGAACTTATAATGTACTAGTGTACAAAAAGTTGTCTTCTAGTTAGAGGGTGTGGAGTAGTTTAGAATACTTAAAGGACTTCTGATTTGGATTATGAAATTTTTGTATGAGCAATAAGTTTGCAAGATGTTTGCTAATCTTCATATTTATGAAGTTGCATCAAAAGTTATTTGAGTGTTGGGTGTGGCACATGGAGTGGGTATTAGTCCAGTAGAGATAACTCTAGTTTGATAAAAATATATTATATACAGATTTAATATATATTTCAAAATAAAAAAAGAATGGTTAAAACCTTCAAAGAGCACTATAAAATTTATGTAAATGTTTTTCTCTGTACTTACAGACTACAAGGGTGTACAATTTGGAAGACATGAGGAAAACGGATCAAGATGAAGGAATAGAACAAGCCAGAAAATCTTCTAATCTCCGGAAGCTGTCCAATCACAAGCTCACTTCTGAACCGAGCCATCAAGCTTCAACCAGGAATGTGAATTTGGTTTCAGCAACCACTCCAGACACAGATCTTAGAGACACGGGGATTGGTTCTAGAGACAATATAACAACCACCACAAGTAACTCCTCCAATGAAAACATTTCTAAATATAGCAACTCCAGGGAGACGACAAAAATCTTGACAAATGCAGAGATTGTCCACGGGTCAGGGAAATACTGCTTACCCAGTAAAGAAAATGTGAACCCGCGGGACCTGGGGGTAGCGGGGAACACAGAGTGGGTGTCAGCTGAAGTGGCTTTGGGGAAAGAAGATGACCCACCCCCTCAGGAGTTTGTAAGGAGGGGCTCTCTTCCCTTAAACCATGGAGTAGGGACAGGAATGACGCTGCGTCACAAACGGACCCAATCTATCCAGAAAGTGGAGAATGAACAAGATAATGTTAATATTTCTAGGTAAAGTGTAAATGGTGATCTTTGCTATTGTTTTTACTGAAGTACTTACATGTCTAGTAATAGTTTTGATAAATAGTCATGTCTTCATTATTTAAGTATGTATGGTTTACAGATTTAGGATGTTTGATTTCTGTAGCACTATTATTAATGATTTTAAAGTTCTTGGACAGAGTTTGAAATTCTTACTGTAACATTCATTTCCTGTGTTTTTTAAGCATCCTCCTTCTCCTCCCCTTCTTTTCATTTCCAACGTAAACTATATGTAATAATGAGTGGTCAATCAATATAAATATTTTGACAATTACAATTCAGTTAGATGGAACCTAGTTTATAACTGTGTATGGGATTATAGCTATAAATAGATATGTATATGGGTGTGTGTGTGTATATATATATATATATATATATATATATATATATATACTAAAAAAACATTAAAACACTTTTCGAAATATTTCAGCCGTTTCACCAGCCTTCATCATATTAAAATATTAAACACGACTGATGAAGGCTGGTGAAACGGCTGAAATATTTCGAAAAGTGTTTTAATGTTTTTTTAGTATTCTTACAAATTAGAGACTTTGGATATATATATATATATATATATATATATGATAGCAAGGTGTTGCTGTCACAGTGATTTTGGTTAGAAATAACGTACACCAGATAATTTTGGCATCTGGACCATTTAATGTTGTTTTAAACATCCAATCATTCCAATTCAAGAATAGTTTGCTGATATACTAAAGAACGTCACCAGGTGAAGAGTCACTTTTGACCTACGTCACTCAGGGCTGTATCAGTGAGGGTTCTTTATTTTGCCTTTGCTGACTGTTAGCATTGGACGTCTGTTTTTAGGGTCTCATCTAAACATCTGGCTCTCACTGCCAGGCACTAGGCGAAAGAACAGTCACTACTTATATCAAAAACAGTAAGCTTATCGCGGTCCTTGCACATGTTGCTTTATTATAGTTGCATGGAAATTCTTGATGGAATTTTCTCTGAAAAGTTGAGGATTGGTTTTAAGGATGTATGCTACACCGGAGAAATTTGAACATATTGATAAGAGTTGTCACTGATTATTACAGTGCTAAAGAAGATTTAAAGGCCAAGCAAGAAAGAATACAGCGATAATGATAGAAAAATGTAACATTGATAAGAGTTGTCACTGATTATTACAGTGCTAAAGAAGACGACAAGGAAGATTTAAAGGCCAAGCAAGAGAGAATACAGCGACAGCGCCAAAAACAGATGGAGTTCAAACAGAAGCTGTCGGGCAAACATGCAGACAACATCACTATTAATACCATAGGTAACACAGACAACATTGCTATTGTTACTAAGTAACAAGAGTTCCAAAGCACAATTTCTCTCAAAAATGTTTGATAAGGATGCTCTTTCTGTAGAATGTAAAATTGAAGGTGAAGTAAATCAAGCAGTTATAAAAATTATGTAAATTCCTATAGTAGATTATTAGTCCCCTACCATCCGTCCGTCTGTCTGTTTGTCCGTCAGTTTTGCAAATCAGTTTTCCTGACTTTTTTTTATGTGCTTGCAGATATTCATTTGATGTTTGGTACATTGCTTTGCCATAACAAGTTACAGATCAAGTTTGAATTTCATCTCTGTCCGTTGATTTTTCACCAAGTTATGGCCCTTGGACTTAGAAAAATAGCATGAATTATCAGTTTTCCGGACTTTTTTTTTGGGGGGGGGATGTGCTAGCAGATATGCATATGATATTTGGTACATTGCTTTGCCTTAACAAGTTACAGATGAAGTTTGAATTTCATCTCGATCTGTTGATTTTTCGCTAAGTTATGGCCCTTGGACTTAGAAAAATAGCATGAATATCGGATTTACAGACTTTTTTATGTGTTTGCAGATATTCATTTGATATGTGGTACATTGCTTTGCCATAACAAGTTACAGATCAGGTTGGAATTTTGTCTCGGTCCATTGATTTTTCACTAAGTTATGGCCCTTGGACTTAGAAAAATATCATGAATTGTCATTTGTCCTAACTTTTTTTGTTTGTTGTGCTTACAGATATTCATAATTTTGATATTCAGTACATCATGATGATTGCTTTGCCATAACAAGTTACAGATCGATTTATAAGTTTTTCTGGTCTAGTCTTTCTACCTGAATAGTTGATTTCTAACCAATCCTATCCTGGTTTCCCAATTTGCCCTTTTAACATAACTTAAGTCTCATAATGAACTTTGAATATGGTTGCGGGCCAAAAAAATTTTGCCGCCGGTAGGGGACTGTGTATTGCTATACAATACTCTCAGAATGCTTGTTTTTATTAGAAAATCCCTTTAATATACCATGATTACAAAAATCACACCTCCCATATATTAGATATGAAATATGATCGTTATACATTGGATACCTGAACACTACAGGTAACACACAGACAATATCACCATTGATACTAGAGTTAATTAACACATGGAGACACAACTATAGGTAAAAACATACGCTAAATGTCAGAGTGACCATTCATACTGTTATAGATACCAATGCTCGTGTATAACAAAAATAACTTCTGTTTTCACATGTAGGTTAGGATAAATGAATGTATTTGTATAATAAATAAAATCATGGCTTTTCTGACCAAGAAAGTAGTATAGTTGATACAATGTTTGGCAGACATTGATTAATTCACTTTATCTACATATGATTGTTTAAAACTCAACAAAGGATACTAGATTGATCAATACAATTCATGGATTAAAATTCAACACTTTCAAAAATATCTATCCATTGCCATTGAAGTTCCAATTCATGTAAACTCAGTTCGTGTTGTATTTCTGATGTTTGTCCACTTGCAGGGCCTCCCGTGGCTACCTCCACTCCAGCGTTTAATGGCCTCGGTCCGCCCATCCATACCTCCAGTCCCAAGGTCATGTCAAAGTCGCGTCCCCAGAGTAGTTCAGAACCCTCTCCAAATCAACCAGAGCTTCTCCCTGAGGAAAATTACGGTAAGCAACGCTGGATGTTTTATGGCTGTCAACATCTCATTTCATAAATCTCTGGTTTCATAGGCTCTATAGTACAATGCTGATTGTATACATATGTATCAATAATTTCCATTTTATGTCCCCTTTGAACAAAAGTGGGCATATTGGTTTGCACCTGTCGGTTGGTAGGTGTGTCAGTTGGTAGGTGTGTCAGTTGGTAGGTGTGTCAGTTGGTAAATTAAGTGTTGTCTGCTCAATGTCTCAAGGTAAACTAAGTGTTGTCTGCTCAATGTCTCAAGGTAAACTAAGTGCTGTCTGCTAAATGTCTCAAGGTAAACTAAGTGTTGTCTGCTAAATGTCTCAAGGTAAACTAAGTGTTGTCTGCTCAATGTCTCAAGAACTCTGCTTCTAAACTTGTTATAATGGTTTTCCCTGTGGAGTAGATGACCCCTAATGATTTTGAGGTCACAAGATCAAAAAGCAAGGGTCAAACTACTCTGGATATAAAATGTTTACTCAATATTTTGTGAACCCTTTGCATGACAAACATCAAACTTGGTACACTGGTACCCCTTAACGGGTAGGCGACTTGTGGGTTTTTAAGTCACAAGGTCTATACATACATATAATGCACTACATAGTACGGTAACTCATTGAAGTATCATGTCATATTATGACTCCTTTCCATTTTAAATAAATCAATGTTTTCTGGACATAAAAAATATTGCTCATCATCTTTAGAACCCTTTGCCAGACAGAGATCAGGATTAGCATTTTAGTTGCTCCTGACTAATATATAACCCATATTTTCATTTTCATTACAGAAATACTAAATTTAAAGTTGATCCTTTTTTATACCGCCACATAGGGGGCATATATGTTAAGTTTTAAAACATTTCAGGTCTTTTATGGAAGTCATATAAAATATACTGGATATTATTAGGTATATTGTTTCCAAACACACAGTAAGCAGTGTTTCACTGTTGGTAAAGGTGAAATAGTTTGAGTTCCTGGATACTTATCACCATGGAGTGCCCAGAGTTTACACCGTTTTGTTGGGATGTGATGCTGTGAATATGGTTTCTGTGCAAAAAATTGAGCTCCTATGAAATGTAAATGCTTTCTTAAAATCTTACAAGTGTCTGTGAAGTCCTCTCATAAAGGTGTAAGATTTTACTGAAGTCCTCTCATAAAGGTGTAAGATTTTACTGAAGTCCTCTCATAAAGGTGTAAGATTTTACTGATGTCCTCTCATAAAGGTGTAAGATTTTACTGATGTCCTCTCATAAAGGTGTAAGATTTTACTGAAGTCCTCTCATAAAGGTGTAAGATTTTACTGATTCTTACAATCATACAAGCATTTGTAAAGTCCTCTCATAAAGGTGTAAGATTTTACTGAAGTCCTCTCATAAAGGTGTAAGATTTTACTGAAGTCCTCTCATAAAGGTGTAAGATTTTACTGATGTCCTCTCATAAAGGTGTAAGATTTTACTGAAGTCCTCTCATAAAGGTGTAAGATTTTACTGATTCTTACAATCATACAAGCATTTGTAAAGTCCTCTCATAAAGGTGTAAGATTTTACTGAAGTCCTCTCATAAAGGTGTAAGATTTTGCTGAAGTCCTCTCATAAAGGTGTAAGATTTTGCTGATGTCCTCTCATAAAGGTGTAAGATTTTACTGATGTCCTCTCATAAAGGTGTAAGATTTTACTGAAGTCCTCTCATAAAGGTGTAAGATTTTACTGATTCTTTCAATCATACAAGCATTTGTAAAGTCCTCTCATAAAGGTGTAAGATTTTACTGAAGTCCTCTCATAAAGGTGTAAGATTTTGCTGAAGTCCTCTCATAAAGGTGTAAGATTTTGCTGATGTCCTCTCATAAAGGTGTAAGATTTTACTGAAGTCCTCTCATAAAGGTGTAAGATTTTACTGAAGTCCTCTCATAAAGGTGTAAGATTTTGCTGATGTTTCTTCAGAGGACACAGAGCTGTGGAACAACTCACTGGAAATTGAGAGCATTGATCCGTTTGGTGAAAACCCTGCAGCGGGGGCAGGCAAAAAACATTTAAATAGAAGCAAGACACTCCGTCCTACTGAGTCAAGGGGGACAACTCCCACAAAATCATCAGAGCAGAATCGACCTAACACACTTACCAATCACTACCCTGTCACCAAGGCAACGGGTACATTACGCCAGGTCACAGGTTACACAGGTATTGTACTAGTTATACTCAGGTGTTACCAAGGTAAAATAAAGTTCTATTGACACGAATTAGTTTCATTAGAGAATTTTTTAAAAATGCACAAAAGTATTTGGGTAGGAAGCACCAGTTTGGGTCAGATTTTCTGTTATAAAATGCAGTAATTGAATTAGGATAATCAGTGTTAAATATTCAGCCTGGGGATGCTCTCAGTTTATAATCAGACAACTTGAGCTTGCTCCACATTGTCTTGCGGGATTTTATTTCTTCACGAGAAGTGGACTACTTGACAAGTCAGTAGTAGTAACAATACTGACTTCAATGACCAGTCAAGCATGGTCACGTACTGTGAAGTGGGCGTCCACAAAATGAACCATCATTAATACGGGAAATCTGTCATTGTCAGGAAGGTCATATGTCAAACACATGATGTGCATGTTCATGGGTCAAGGGGGACAACTCCCACAAAGTCATCGTCTGGGCAGAATCAACTATCACACTTACCAATCACTGCCTTCAGGTCAATGATCGAACTTTACTGTCCTTTCAAATTTGACCAGAAATAAGTAGGGGTCATCTATGATCATGAATAACCTACCTACTAGGAAATATAACCCTTGTTACCGTGATTGAATTTAAGACCTATTATCTTGATCAGGCCAAGGTTCTCTATCAATCAGCATCTGTTTTGCCAGTCAGCAAAATGCAAAGCAATGTGCCCCTTTTTTCAGTTGAAGAGAGGGGTGTAATTAATTGTTCATACTCTGTTGTAACTTCACACAGTTCAGGGCTAGAAATAATATATTTTTATTCACTGATCACTTGGGCTATCAACTTGAATTTTTACTTATCATTTGATAAAATTTACTATCCCTTTCGTACCAGTGGATATGAAAACGATTAGCCCAAATTCCATTTTTAATGGTGATGAAACACTAGGCCTAATGTCTTGTTTATTCAAACTGACATCAACGGTGGGTTTGAAAAACATTGTAATCTTACTCTTCTTATCCATGTTTTTCACTTACACTTAGACAATAGTTGGAGTCATCTTCATTTTTTTGTCTTTTGTGAAAGTGTAATGTCACAGGATTAAGAATATGTCACAAATTAGGCAGCTCATTCATTTCTTAAGAATGTGTCACAGATTAGCCAGCTCATTCATTTCTTAAGAATGTGTCACAGATTAGGCAGCTCGTTCATTTCTTAAGAATGTGTCACAGATTAGGCAGCTCGTTCATTTCTTAAGAATGTGTCACAGATTAGGCAGCTCGTTCATTTCTTAAGAATGTGTCACAGATTAGGCAGCTCATTCATTTCTTAAGAATGTGTCACAGATTAGGCAGCTCATTCATTTCTTAAGAATGTGTCACAGATTAGACAGCTCATTCATTTCTTAAGAATGTGTCACAGATTAGGCAGCTCATTCATTTCTTAAGAATGTGTCACAGATTAGACAGCTCATTCATTTCTTAAGAATGTGTCACAGATTAGGCATCTCATTCATTTCTTAAGAAACTTACAGCTGAAGACACGCGTGTTCTTGAATATGTTGTACAGTGTGACCGTTGAGACGAGTGAAGATCCATGACTTGCAACACGACTTTAGGCATTTAATCTGCCTATTCATTTAATGTGGGAAATATGATGTGGTCGATGTACACAGTGCACACAGTGCATTGACATCATATTAGCTGCGATTTTTTATTTTATTTATGGGGTTATACATGAAGTATACTGCAGTGACGGCAACATTTTTCCAGAACTCCTCGCGTGGCCTGTGTGAAGTGAGAGAAGTCATCCAAGGACTGCTGAATGGAGACATACTCCACTTTAGACAACTCATTCGTAGAAACATTCATGAATTTATCTACACTGTGTTACTTTACAGTACAACTTAATGAAAGTGAAATTATCTAACATGCAATAAAACTCTGGACACATACATCTACTATTTACCAGCCCAATTTTTAAGGAATTTTGATAAGTATGCAGATTAAGAAGCCCCAAGGGCACATGCTCTTTGAATAGCACTAGCCCAAATCCATGATTTATTGGCCCCAGACCATCAGGCCATCAATTATTTTGAGTCCTGCAATTATCCAACAGAAGTTGCTTCTAGAAAATTACATTAATACTGTTTTAAATACCTTGTACATCACAAATTGTGAATATTTATTATTAGTTTTAAAATTTTTCTTTACATTAAACAGCAACTCATTGTTTTACTGTAAGAATACATTTACAAGGCAAACAAGTCTGTGAACTCCTAATTTAGAATTTGTAGGTGTGATTAACTTGGAACATTATTTCTTGTTCTGTTTAACGAAATCCATTACCTCTGAATGCCCCAACCATTCTACTGCAGCATGTTGCCATAGATACCCATTGTCATCATGTGTCATAGTATCGTTTTGTTTACAGATGACATCAGCAATGTGCAGAAGCGACGGAGAGTGGACGTCTGATAACTCGCATTCAACGACGGAGAATGGACGTCTGATAACTCACATTCAACGTCCAATGGCACATTCGATTGCAGTTGTTTTGAAATTGGTGATTTCAAAACGGACATGAATTACTGCAGTAACTTGAATTGTTTTAAGCAAATCTTGGTTCAGAATCAATATCCGTGGAATAATGGAAAGCTGGGCACAAAGTGCCTAATTACCATTAATTAGTGAATATACTTATTTAATTACCATTAATTAGTGTATAAAGTACCTAATTATCATTGGTTAGTGTATATAGTACCTAATTACCATTAATTAGTGGATATAGTGGTATAGAAGTGCATGCTATTCTGTGACTCAAACTTTCCGATTTAGATATTTGTTACATGTAGATTGTTTGTAAACATGTGTCAATCTGTCTGTGTAGATGGAGAAAATGATTTTGAAATATTTAGGTTAAAGGATACAAAGTTATAGATTTAAGGCTCCGTTCACAATGTGTGCAATACTTTCTGCATTTGTATGTGTATTTCATATCATCATTGATTATTTTATTGCGTGCAGTAAAACATGGTTGTAGTGAATGTGCACATAATGTATTTCCATGTATAACAAAGTGATTTTCATTCTTCTCAACATAGATACTGAATAGGTCATTTGATATAATGAATTGCGCCTATTACGAAGCAGAAGAGGACTTCTCTCGTGATTCACTATAACCGTGGTTTACTGTATGCATCCTGTCATGAATCACAGGTTGTCTCAGGGGAATGCATTAGAATTCTAGATGTGACTCAACAATTAATTGAATAAATCAATTTAAACATCAATATTTGATATTCTATTGAAGTTCCTGTAAACTTGATACAATTCTGTACTGGTAATACTCAGAATGATTTATTTTTCTGTGAAATTGTACACAGTGTGTTCTAAAAGTTTGTATGCTGAGCTGTGTTGAATTTCCAAGTGTTTCAAAGCAATAGATTTTGAGTTACCATGCTTAATAATCGGTATCGTGTGGCATTAAAATATGCTGCATAATCTGTATGTAATTTTCAGCACCAAATTTCGAATATGATATACTTTAAATTAATGTTTATAAGCAACCCCTCCTAATTCTCGTACACAGTGTCGTTATCCGTTAGTGTGTTGTGTCTGATCTTTATGCACTGACACAGGGATAATTTATAGCTTTACATTTACAATAATTCGTGAGAAAGGGATCTCGTGAATCTTGCCATAATATTTCTTGCAAAGTTAAAGTCTTATTTTTTTTATAATCATTAAAAGTTTTTATATTACATAGCTGTTGACGATTTTAAAAGTCTGTACTTTTACAGTAGGTAAATATGTTTACACTTGGAAAAAAGACACTAAATTGTTATGCAATCATGGTAATGTATTGAAAATCCAAAGCAAGACTGTATTATGTCAAGCTTTAGGGAAATTCATGTACAATTGACCACACTTAGACATTTTCATAGTAACACTTTGTATCATTATAATATTCGCAGTACACAATTCTAAGCAGATTATCCTTTCACTGAGTGCATGCTGTGACCTTAATAGGAAACTTCCACTAACAAACCTTCCTAAGAACTTGAAGTGGTTCTTCAGTTTTAAAGAGTTGTCTGGGCTCCTGCAGGGAGTCTCACTTTGACCTAGTCTGTTTCATCTATACAAAGCCATTCTTGTGGTTAAGTATGAGTATTTAATTCTTGGGTCAATATATCCAACTTGGAATTTTTTTCATTTAAATGTATTGGGAAGAAAATATATTTTTCCAAATGATTGTTATGGGGGAATAATAGATAGAGGTAAATTCGGTCGTGTTCCTCTCTGTGGCCTGAAAAATTTCTTCATTGTCTCCATCTGAAGCATCAGTCAAATGTTGATTTTATCACCGTGATGTAAATTGGGATTTTTTTGGCAATAAATCTGTGCTAATTGCGTGGTTTGGTATAGTAGAGGGATTTAAATTTCATGCATATTGTTCCACATATTCCCATCGACAGACAGTGAACTTGGAGATTATCACCCATCCAGGAAGATGGTAAAAGGAATATTTTGCAGTAGCCCAATGGTGATAGGATTAATTATTATTGAATTATTCTCATTCTCGCTAGGTAAGTTTTTATACTTTTTGTGTGTTTACAGTGTATAAATTATGATAAATCCATCATTATGTTGTATGATAAAATTGTGATTTTAGTAGAATTCAAGATTTTATAGTTATGTAATATTTGCAACATTTGAAGTTACTTGTAGTTTATAATATATATTATATGTATATACAAACCTATTGAAGAATTTAGAAAATAATTACTCTTGTTACTGTGTGTAATGTAGAATTACCTTTCCAATTATAGATATTGTTCATCTAGATAAGCATTTCTTATTAAATTTTCTGCTGTGTTTAGGTCACCTGAGTCACTCGGGTGACTGATTGTCTTTGGTCTTCATCTGTCACCGTGCATCGTCCGTTAACAATTTCACATTTTTAACTTCATCTTCTTGAAAACTACAGGAACATTTAACATTTTTGGTGTGAATCTTCTTTAGGATAAGAGGAATGTAATTTGTGAAATTTATTATCTTAGCTCCACTGGGCCTCATGGGTGGGACCAAAACTGCCAAATTTAAAAAATCTTCATCTCTACTACCACACATGTGGGAGAAAAATAATATGCATGGTTATGATGATCATGGAGTCCTTTACTATTATTGTAAAATTCATGGTCCCTTGGTTAAGGGATCAATCTTTAGGGTGTGGCCATTATGGCCATATAGTAAAGATATATTAAATCTGAGAAAATCCTCCTCTTCTTTACTCTCGGACATGTGTGAGAAAAACTAAATGCATTGTTATTATGTCCATGAAGCTTTCTACCTAGATAGTGAAAATCATGGCTCCTGGGTTAAGGATTTAGGCTGTTGGGTGGGGCCAATTTGGCTCTCTAGTGAAAATGTATTGAATTTTAGAAAATCGTTTTTACTCTCAGACATGTTTGAGGAAAAACTAAATACTAAATGCATGGTTATGATGTCCATGAAGCTCTCTTCCTAATTTATGAAAATCATGACCCCTGGGTTATAGGGATTTAAGCCCTATGAAGGGGCCAATATGGCTCTCTAGTGAAAATGTATTATATCTTAGAAAAATCTTCTTTACTCTCAGACATGTGCTAGAAAAATTAAATGCATGGTTATGATGTCCATGAAGATCTCTATCTAAATTGTAAAGTTCTTGACCGTCATGCCCTAGGGTGGGGCCAATATGGCCCCACCCTACGTTTTTATTGCACACAACACGTGTGCATACAAATTAAAATGCATACATCCTTTTATTTACTTCTACAGTAGTGGAAAATAAATTGAATGCATGGTTATACCGTTATAATGTCTAAAGTTACTCCTGGCCAGGTCAAGTGTTCAGGCTTTGGGCAGGACCAATATGGCTATATACCATAGTGAAAATGTATTAAATCTTAGAAAATCTTTAATGACAATATTTGTGGCCTTAATTAGAGGGGGGGAGCTAGCTTGGCCATATCATAGTAAATATGTGTTATAATTTTAGAAAATCTACATCAATTTACTGTATATTGTAGTTTTGTAGCAATAAACTGGGAGCGTGTTGTGAGCAGTAACTCTAAATGAAACTGTAATGGAATGAAGGTTTACACATTTTTATACTGAAAGTTCTTTTTAAAACATGTCTGGTTTATACTGCTGCATTAAGTTGTGAATTTTTCATATTTTCAACTTTTTATAACTTAAAAAGTATGTTTATTCAAATTTAGTAAAAATCATTGTTGTGAACAAAGATTTCAATCTATTAGTAAGTTTGTTCCTTCGTTTGTTGTGTGATGCCTCAATATCATAGATTAAGATTGTCTATAGTATTACGATATATGAAGAAAAAAATGAACCTATAAAAGTGCCAAGTTCAAATGTTCAGACTTTTAAATGTTTTCTATTTTAAGTAGGGACATTATTCCTCATAAGAATGATAAGATATTGGACCTATTCTTCATATCTACAAAATTTGATCAGTTTTCTGGTGTAAAGCAGTGTGTAAGATCAATGAATTGTTAATTGAAAAATCATATATATGTTTTTCTCACAGTGACTTCAGTTTTAAAATCATCAAGCGATTAGTGCATGTAGTCCTAGATTTTATAGTGCTCTGTTCAAGGTCAACTCACTGAAGAAAATGACATCTCTGAGATTTGAACAATTTGTGATCACAGTGAAATCCTTTAGACTTTTGTTTTCTATTTCAGCAGAATTTGGCTATATAATACAGTGAGTGACCATCACTCATGTAAGTCTGGGTTATGTTTCAGCTGCCATCGACAAAGCTTTACTGGAGAGCTGTTGCCTGCAGGGGACAAAATACGCCACTGACTCGGACACATGTGAGGGGTACGCTCAGTCTGTCCCAGGGGTGGCAACCAGGGACCAGCCCAGTTGTCTGACCATCCTCAGGGTCTGTTGTATGAAGCAGAAACAGCGGGACCAGTGTCAGAATGGGAAGTCGGATGCCCTCAGTTACAGCAGGTGTGCCATACGAGATGACTTATTCGGATCAGAGCAGTACAAAGTATGTCATGATTCCGCATAGTAACAATCGCTAGGCAGGTTACCTCCGTATAGTAACAATTGCTAGGCAGTCAGGTTACCTCCGCATAGTAAGGTTACCTCCGCATAGTAACAATTGCTAGGCAGTCAGGTTACCTCCACATAGTAACAATCGCTAGGCAGTCAGGTTACCTCCGCATAGTAACAATCGTTAGGCAGTCAGATTACCTCTGTATAGTAACAGCAGACAATCGCTAGGCAGTCAGGTTACCTCCACATAGTAACCATAACTAGGAAGTCAGGTTACTTCCGCATAGTAAGGTTACCTCCGCATAGTAACAATCGCTAGGCAGTCAGGTTACCTCCGCATAGTAACAATCGCTAGGCAGTCAGGTTACCTCCGCATAGTAAGGTTACCTCCGCATAGTAACAATTGCTAGGCAGTCAGGTTACCTCCACATAGTAACAATCGCTAGGCAGTCAGGTTACCTCCGCATAGTAACAATCGTTAGGCAGTCAGATTACCTCTGTATAGTAACAGCAGACAATCGCTAGGCAGTCAGGTTACCTCCACATAGTAACCATAACTAGGAAGTCAGGTTACTTCCGCATAGTAAGGTTACCTCCGCATAGTAACAATCGCTAGGCAGTCAGGTTACCTCCGCATAGTAACAATCGCTAGGCAGTCAGGTTACCTCTACATAGTAACAATCGCTAGGCACTGGCAGTCAGGTTACCTCCACATAGTAACAGCAGGCCATCGCTAGGCAGTCAGGTTACCTCCACATAGTAACAGCAGGCCATCGCTAGGCAATCAGGTTACCTTTGTTAGATCTGACAGACTACCCGAATTATTTCTAATTTTACAGGACATTCAGTCTGGTAAACAATCTAGCTTTACCAGACCAAAAGTAATTTTTACCAGATCAAAATTTCTAATGTGCAAAATTCCTTTATCGACTGGAATTCCTATATTTACCCCTGATTTACATTGCTATACATATATCGTGTTCATTTTGATAAAATGGAAGTAGTATGGTATACCAGAAATACGATAAAAATAATATTAATAATGATGGACATTTGGTCCAGAGTTATACAAAATTTTACCAGACTGACCCAATTTTTACCGGAAATGTCCAACAAATTTCGCGTACTCTGATCTGACAACAAGATTTCGCCTCTAGACCTGCAGTTGTCAGACTGACTCTTTGTTCCATTTCTAGGAGTGTTGTCACTGCTGCTCAGACTGACTCTTTGTTCCATTTCTAGGAGTGTTGTCACTGCTGCTCAGACTGACTATTTGTTCTATTTCTAGGAGTGTTGTCACTGCTGCCAGCTGGGCCTGATCACACAGTCGATGAGAGGAGACTGCTCACTGTTACAGAAGGAGAACTTCGGTGGACCCTGTGATGCCACGTTCAGCGAGTGCTGTCTGGGCAGTACTAAACTTAACAGTAAGTGGCATTCATTGAAAGACCTGTCAAATATTTGTCATCTTGTTCTATATATTCTTAATTAATTTAATTAACTGGCTTATGCTGTACTTTTTCGGCAAACGGAAGAGCCTCGGTTAACACTTATACTCTCCTTTTATACCCAGGAGTCATAATGTAACAAGTCTTCAGTGACAATAGTTATTTCTGGCCCTGAAATTTAAATTCATTAATTTCTGATATTTAATGATCTCCATGTTAAAAAAAGTCAGAATTCCTGATTCAGTGGAATATGAAAGTCACAAAGCTCATGATTTCTAATTCTTTGAAAAATGTCAACTTTTCCAGCAGATTTTATTAAATGTTGGGCTGCATCTTAAAATAAGAAACAACATTCTTTAATATGATGGTGGTAGATGCATACAGTTCCTTCTTTCTAAAGTCAAACAGAAAAATGGTGATATTTTTCTCATTTGAAAGAAAATTGTAGGCGGTGAAGAGTAAATTTACGACTCATTTCTAAAATTGTAATCAGGTTGTGTATGTCACCTTTTAAACTTGAAATTTATTGTGTTTTTGTAGTCGGGGGACGATGGGATTTTTCCTCTTTTCAGAGGAAATCCTCTGATTTGCTCAATTTTCGAAAAAATGAAATGCTCTGGGTTTGATCTAAAGTGGCAGAAAATAATATTTTTCCAGGTATAGTGGGGTGTTTTTCTCCCTTTTTGACCAGTTTTTCTCTAATTTCTGAGGAATTCAGTCACATCCGTGTTAGTTTCGAATTTCAGTCAGAATTAGGGCTAGATTAAACCATTAGTGAACCCAGTTCTTTGTAACTCAGATAACTTCTACCTATAGCCATGTCAATGAAGTTGTTCATGAAATATTGATATGTCTGTTGTTATATCAAACAATGGACTTTTTTGTTGAGGTCGGTATGAACATTTACCAGTATCAATCTAAGAAACATGTCTATAATACAGAGATTAGTCTAGAACAACAGTTGGTAAATGTGAGGTAAACAGTAAATTCTTAACTCATTAAAGAATAAAAATATTAAGAAAAACTGAAATATTTTAAGCCTATTTTTTGGAAGCTTCATCACTGCCATATAACATTATAATGGCATCAATTTCATAATGAACAATAACAATGACTCAATGTCAATTTAAACCAGTTCAAAAATTGGTCATTATGAAACTATACCACTGCAAACACGAAAACAAAGGATCTGGATTTGTCGATGCAAACAATTCTATAGGGATGGTAGGGATTTATCAAAATGTATTTCTTTGGTTACAGCCAATGAAACTCAGCAATGTATCCAGTCTCCTGATGTATGACAGGTCATCATGGCATGAATGAAGCATTCTGGTTGAATTTCAATTTCTTGATTTGTAGGCACCACAGCTGTCAATGACATTGACGAGTGTGCTCTCCACCGAGGTCACATATGTGGACAGATTTGTGTTAATACGATTGGTAGTTACCGATGTGATTGTAACCCGGGATACACGCTTCACAGCGATGGCAGCACCTGTATTCAGGATAAACGTAAGATCTGAATTGAGAATGGAGCATTTCTCAAATTGGTACAGAATATATATGGCTATTTACTTACAAAGTTTAAATAGAAGATTTATGCAAAAATATTGAATTTTTATTATGACTCTGCATCAAAGCTGTAACAGCCCAATAGTAATGATAGTATTTATCTATCCGCCGTCTAACACTGTATAATTGTTGTGCAATATCTCCAGGCCCCGCCGTCATAAAACATACTTAATTTTTTAGAGAATTCTCAAAAGTTTTATGACGGTGGGCCAGAACTTTTTTTACATTGATTTATTTATGAATAGTGTCTTTGTTTCAGCTATTGGGTGTAAGAGATACAATCCCTGCCAGCAGAGGTGTGTGGATGATGACAATGGCGTGAGCTGTGCCTGTAACCAGGGATACACACTGCAGGCAGACGGCATTAATTGCAAAGGTCAGTCAGGTCACCAGTGGTCATTTTAAATTTTGCTTGTACTAGTATTGAACATTATGTAATTATTGTTTCACCACTGTTAAATTTAACATCTCTTGAAATACATGTATGTTACTTACGATTCCAACCATTTAAAGATTAGGTATTTTAAGAAAGTGGTGAATAGCCATTTTATCAGGTTAGCCGAGTCACTTATGTGGCCTATGACTGTCTGTGTCCGTCTGCTGCTGAGGATCATAATTCAAGATTGTCTTTTGGTCAAGGTCACTGTTCATGACTCAGATTGTTTTGATCAAGGTCACTGGTGAAAAAGATATGCAAAAGTAAGAGATATTTGTCCCAGACAATAATTTTATAATGGAAAGAATTTAAAACAAGTTTATGTTTGACATGAAGCTATTTTAAAAACAGATGGCGAGTCAAGGTCATTTGCCCTAGCTCAGGGTCAGTAATGAAAATGTTAAGATATTTTTCCAGGTTGAAATTTTGTAATGTAGAAACATTAGATGTATTAAATGATTGTCACAATTGATTATATTGTAAATAAAGAGAATGGCAGTTCTCAAGAGTTTGGAAGATGCGAGTCTTGCACCATGACTATGAAATGCTTTTGATTTTTTTGTTTGTTATATAACATGTACAGGCCTAAGAACCTCTTTAAGGAAGAATGTTCTATATATGTACTAAATTACCTTAAAATAAGTGATTAAAAACATCAACTTTTGAAACTTTCACATGAATTTATGTCATAGATTATAAAATTATCATAGGAAGTCTTTATTACTGTGTTGATTTGAATTGGCATTTACAGATGTAGATGAGTGTGCCTCAGGAACTGCTGACTGCCCACAAGGACACGGTTGTTACAATCGAGAGGGATCTTACAGGTGCCAGCCCTGCCCCCAGGGTACAGAGGTTGACCTAGTCTCCAAGGGGTGTCGGTCTCTACCCCAGTGTACCAAGGGATACTCCTATAACAGCGGTTCTGGATCGTGTGAAGGTATCGCAAAAACAGCAACTGCTCCAAACCAGATTATAGCGTATAAAACTGTAAAAAATCAAACCTTTAAACTTATTATCATCAGCGGCTGCTCCAAAGCAGTTTATAGCGTATAAAACAGTAAAAAATTAAACCTTTAAACTCAAAATTTTTTTTTATAAGATTTTGATTATTTTTATACATTCCCCCACCAGACATTGACGAGTGTGCAGCCGAGATGAACACCTGTACGGCCAGGCAGAGGTGTGAGAACACTGTCGGTTCTTATGTCTGTAGGAGAATTCTGGGCTGTGGGACAGGATACTCCATGATGGAAGACACTCAGACTTGTAAAGGTCAGTGAAGCTGTAAATAAGAAACATGTAAACATGGGCAGAGGTACGTAATTTATAGAATATGTGTACGTGTAAACTCGGGAAAATATTTGTAATTTTTTTTTAAGTATGCTGTCAGGCATTTTAAGTAAAATTTGTAATTGATAAAATACTGGTAAACTTTGGTAGTGAAATATAAATAGTGAAATACAGGTTTACACAAATAAAGGAAAGTAATCAATAAAACATCATAAAACACAGAAAAAGGGTACTAAAAATTAAATTGAAATTACTTTTAACTTCAGACATAGATGAGTGCTTGTTGGGCACACATAATTGTCCCTCAGGTTTTGAATGTGTCAACATAGATGGTTCGTTCCGGTGTCGACAACCAACGTGTCAGAGGGGCTACCGATTCTCCACAACAAAAGGCCGCTGTGAGCCCATACAGTGTCCTCGGGGTAGAGAAGCAGACTCCAAGGGGATGTGTGTAGGTATGTAACTTGTCCTGTGTCAGAGTATTCTATTGTAGGTATGTAACTTGTCCTTTGTCAGAGTATTTTATTGTGGGGTGTAACTTGTTCTTTGTCAGAGTATTCTATTGTGGGTGTATGTAATAAGTCCTCTCTGAAAAAATATGAATATATCAAAAATAAATTGTGAATTATGATGACAAATCTTAGGTAAAAGTTTACCTTTCAATCATTAAGTCAACTTCTTGTTTATTTTCTATTAAGTATTTTTAAGAGGAAAAGGGTACACGACATGTTTGGGGTGAATGACAAAAGGCAATTTCGCTTTGGGGTGTAGTATCGTGAAGGTCCTTCTGTAATTTTTTTTTTTTTTAGCTCACTTGAGCTTTCAGCATAAGTGAATTTTTTTGATCACCCGTTGTCCATTGTTTTTCTGTCTGTAAACTTTTCATACTTTCAACTTCTCCAGAACCACCCAGCCAATTTCAACCAAACTTGGTACAAATCATCCTTGGGTGAAGGGAATTCAAACTTCTTCAAATGAAGGACCATTCCCCCTTCAAAGGGGAGATAATCACAAAAATGCAAAAATAGGGTGAGGTCATTTAAAAACCTTCTCAAGAACCACTAAGACACAAAAGCCGAAATTTACATGAATGCTTTTCAACATACATATAGTGAAGATTCAAGTTTGTTAAAATCATGACCCTTAGGGTTAGGGTGGAGCCACAATAGTGGATTAAAGTTTTTTTTACATGCGAATATATAGGGAAAATCTTTGAAAGTGTTCTTTTCAAGAACCACAAGGTTATAAGAGTGGTGATTTACCTGAAAGCTTCCTTGTATAAAATAAGTTCAAGTTTGTTTAGATCATGGACCCTGGAGGCAGGGTAGGCATACAACAGGGGATCAAATTTTTACATGCTGATATATTGGAAAATTATATTCTCCAGAACCAATGGACCAATTTCAATCAAACTTGATACAAATCATCCTTGGGTGAAGGGGATTCAAGTTTGATCAAATGGAGGACCAATCCCCCTTCATAGGGGAGATAATCATGAAATGCAAAAATAGGGTGGAGTCATTTAAGCATCTTCTTCTCAAGAACCACTGAGCGAGAAATGCTGAATTTTCATGAAAGCTTCTTGACATTGTGAAGATGGGGTCACAATAGGGGATCAAAGCTTTACATGCGAATATACATGTGTAGGGAAAATCTTTAAGTCTTCTTCTCAAGAACCACATGGCCATAAGAGTGGAGATTTACCTGACAGATTCCTGGTATAAAGTAGATTCAAGTTTGTTTAGATCATGGTCCCTAGGGGTAGGATGGGGCCACAATAGGGGATCAAAGTTTTACATACAAATATATAGGGAAAATCTTTAAAAATCTTCTCAAGAATTTCCAAGCCAAAAAAGTTTACATTACCACAAAAGCTTCCTGACATAGTGCAAATTCAAGTTTGTTAAAAAGATGGTCCCTGGGGTAGGATGGGGCCATAATAGGAGATCAAAGTTTTACATACAGAAAATCTTTAAATATCTTCTTCTTCTCAAGAACCACTGGGCCAGAAAACTTTATTTTACAGTACAGTCCACAAGTATTCCCCATTGCACTGTAGAAAACACACGGTGTAAAATGGTCCGTGTTACACCGTGGACACAGTGTGGCATGGTGTACAGTTGTATGTGTATTTCAAAACAATATGTCTCCGACACTATGTGTTCGGAGACATAAATATAAATAAGAATTACTCCACAAATTACAAATTATTTAAAATATACAAAATTAAATAATTTGAAGATATAAATCACCTTATTTAGACACTTTAAGATTGCCCGTAGAATATACATTTTGATAATTATACCCCCCAAACGAAGTTCTGGGGGGTATATAGGAATCAGTCTGTCTGTCTGTCTCTGTAGATTCGTGTCTGGGCCATAACTTCTCTGTTCTTTGACTTAGGCATACCATGCTTGGCACACAGGTGGATCACCATGAGACAATATGTCGAGTACCTTCATGACCTCTATATTACCTTGACCCTTGACCTAAAGGTCAAAATTAAAGGTTTTTTTTTACAATGGATTCGTGTCAGGGCCATAACTTCTTTGTTCTTTGACATAGGCATACCATATTTGACACATGAGTGTATCACCATGAGACAATGTGTCATGTACCTTCATGACCTCCATATGACCTTGACTTCAAGGTCAAAATTAAAGGTTTTTACAATGGATTCGTGTCAGGGTCATTACTTCTTTGTTCTTTGACATAGACATAACATATTTGACACATGAATGTATCACCATGAGACGATGTGTCGGGTACCTTCATGACCTCTATATGACCTTGAACTTTGACCTCAAGGTCAAAATTGATTATAGGGTTTTGACATAATCATACCATAAGACATGGGTGTATCACCATGAGACTATGTGTCATGTACATTCATGACCTCTATGACCTTGACCTTTGATCTCAAGGTCAAAATTATAGGTTTATAACATGGATTTTTGTTTGGACTATATCTTCCATTTTCTTCTACAAAGTCATACTATATTTTTACACTCAGGAAAGAGGTAATTTATGCCTATTAACAACACCCTTTGGGAGATTGGAGTAAGCGGGGGGTATATTCTTAGTGAGCATTGCTCACAGTACCTCTTGTTTTTAATTGAAGACCGCACTATACACCCAAGCTGTTAAACTACTAAATACCTCAAATAATGACCTGGTAGCCACTGCCAGTTTTAACAGATGTGAGTGTCAAACGGTTAAAATTTGAGTGAGACTAGGTACGTTTAGCAGTACAGAAGACTGACTGCACTTCCAGATAAACCAGGTGAATTTAGGGCTGGGACCTTGAAGACATTTCGACAAAAGCAGGATATTCGTGCTAACCGTACTTGAGATATCTGGAGTTTTTTTAAAATCATTTATCTAGGCAATATGGATGGGACTGATGATTGACTTTAACACGACCAGGGTATTCGAGATAAAGTATATACTAGAGGTACTTTATTTCCTTTGTAGTTTGTAAGACAAGTTCTGAATGGATAACAAGCCAGATAGTGTGAATTTCCATACACCCAGCTCAAGCTGAAAGTAAATAAAGTGATATCACAATACAATTTATATATAGACAGGCAAAAATGAAAAATTATGTGGTAATGTTGTTTGTTCAGTAGAACGTACTTGTCACTATTTACCGCATTGTAACTTCACATTTATCTCTAGCTTGTAAAGCACTTAAAAATCTTATATAAATTTCCTTATTTAACTCACTAAATAATTACATGTAATATACGGTTACATGAAAAATAAATTTGTTATTTGTTTTCATGGGGATTTACCCAGAATTGTATTCCACATACCCTCCTGTCTACAGCCTGTGTGGATGTATAGATCACAACCTGGGGTTTATCCCTGTACATCCGTGACTGGACCTGGATAAATAATAGTTAAGTTAGCACATATAAAATGGTGTTGTACATGTATATGAAATGTGCTGGCCGTTGATCATGTATACTAGCATATGTGTTGTCTCTCAGCATCTTGCATAGTTTTATCCGTGATTTACATCGAACTTTCACAAAGTTTTGTTTCAGATTATCTTGAAGATTATCAATATTTTACACAGATTTAGTCAAGAAAAAGTAGATAGAGCTTGGTTTCAGATTATCAATTTTCTGTACATATTCCTTTACTCAGATATAGACGAATGTAAGCAGTCTGGAATATGTCCATTGTCAGCTCGCTGTGTCAACACATATGGCTCATACCGCTGTATACCCAGCACTTCCTGTCCTCAAGGTCACGAGATTGACCCTGTCACACAGACCTGTGTAGGTAAGTCAGCCATTCCACTCCTACCTGCCGAGCTAATGAACATCGAACATCTACAGAGTGGTGTGTAATACGAGATTTGTGAAGTGTCATCCTTAACAACTTTAGTTCGGGTCGCCTTACATATTTGCACATGCTTTTGATTTTAGTGATATTAAATTTACAGATTGAGTTCAAATTTCGTCACACTTGTCTGATTTTTTGCAAGATTTATGGGACTGTGCTCAGTGAAGTTTTCCTGACTTCTCTCCATTGTGCCTCAACCTAGCAATCTAATTACTGTAATCCAGTTAGAATTAGATCCTTTGATCAGCTCACCTACAATCACTATGCTTTGTGTAGTGATCATTGGTGAGTGAATCAAAGGATCTAATTTTGATTAGATTGTTCAACCTAGGAAACTTAAATTTGATATGTGATAATCTAATGAATGAAAAAAAGAAGATAACGAACAGTGATCAATCTCATAACTCCTATAAGGAATACAAAATAGAGAGTTGGGCAAACACGGTCCCCTGGATATACCAGAGGTGGGATCAGTTGCCTAGGAGGAATAAGTATCCCCTGTCAACCGGTCACACCTTCTGTAAGCCCTATATCTTAATCAGGTAAATGGAATAATCCATAGTCAGAATCGGTGTGCCAAGAATGGCCTATCAATCGGTATGAAACACTTCAGACATTTAACTCAACGATAGATTGTATTGGCAAACTAGATCGTTATAACTTAAACGAGACTGTTGAAACCCCTGTAACAACAACTTGTACTGTAAAAACTGATCATACACAGAACAAGCTCTTGTGTATCGAATTATTGAGAGATATAAACACCATATGCAGGTGATAATGGAATATTTCTTCATAATAGATACAGATTAACTTTCACTTGTATCACAATTGAAATATTCTAACAAAATTGTAAATGTGTCATGTGCCTATGTGGTAGACCTATGATCGAAGCATTACATACCAGTCAGAACCTTCATAGTTTTAACTATCAAGGATGCATAGAGTCAAATGTCAGGCTAGCTGGTAACATGTAATAACTAGATTTGTCTTTAAATTTATTTCAGACATTGATGAATGTGCCATGGGCACCCACAACTGTCCAAGTGACCAGCAGTGTGTCAACATTGCCGGGAGGTTTAGTTGTACTTGTAGTGCTGGCTACAGAAGGAATTCGCAGGGTAACTGTGAAGGTCAGTCGTCTCCTATAAACATGTCTAAAATACGAAAATAACATTCTGACACTTGATTAAATGCTTTGTATAAAAATACAGGAGATCTATATTGATGGGGCATTTTTCAACAGAATCCCACATTTTCTTACTGTTCTGCATCCATTTTGTAAGCACTTTTATTATACCCCCCGCGAACAAAGTTCAGGGGGGGTATATAGGAATCACTCTTTCTGTCTCTGTCTGTCTGTCTGTCTGTGCAGATTCGTGTCCAGGCCATAACTTCTTTGTTCTTTGACATAGGCATACCATATTTGACACACAGGTTGATCACCATGAGACGATGTGTCGAGTACCTTCATGACCTCTATATGACCTTGACCCTTGACCTCAAGATCAAAATTAAAGGTTTTTTACAATGGATTCGTATCCGGGCCATAACTTCTTTGTTCTTTGACATAGGCATACCATATTTGACACATGAGTGTATCACCATGAGACGATGTGTCGGGTACCTTCATGACCTCCATATGACCTTGACCTCAAGGTCAAAATTAAAGGTTTTTACAATGGATTCGTGTCAGGGCCATGACTTCTTTGTTCTTTGACATAGACATAACATATTTGACACATGAGTGTATCACCATGAGAGAATGTGTCGGGTACCTTCATGACCTCTATATGACCTTGAACTTTGACCTCAAGGTCAAAATTAATTATAGGGTTTTGACATAGTCATACCTTAAGGCATGGGTGTATCACCATGAGACTTTGTGTTATGTACATTCAAGACCTCTTTATGACCTTGACCTTTGATCTCAAGGTCAAAATTATAGGTTTATACCATGGGTTTGTGTTTGGACTATATCTTCCATTTTCTTCTACAAAGGCATACCATTTTTACACTCAGGAAAGAGATAATTTATACCTATTAACAACACCCTTTGGGAGATTGGGGTAAGTGGGGGGTATTCTTAGTGAGCATTGCTCACAGTACCTCTTGTTGAACCTGAATTGACCCAATCAGAGAGCTTGTACTGGAAGGAAATGTGTATTCTTTGAATCAAATCAAATTTGATCCAGAATGAATCAAATATCGAATTGAAGATTCAACTGCATCGCTATTTATTGTTTCACCCTTAAGTTTTAGTCTGAAGAAATGATAGCACTTGACAATCAGAGGGTAACTATTGAATCTGTAGAGAGTGATTCAATAATCGATGAGATTCATTCACATCAGCTGTTTTGAGCGTTGTACGTGTGGATTACATGAATCACTGCTGACTTATTTTGTAGATTTAGACGAGTGTTCCTATGGCAATATCTGCCCATTTAATGGAGTCTGTGAGAATACGCCTGGCAGTTATAAGTGTAACTGTAATGCTGGGACTGAACTCAGAGGAAGGTCTTGTGTAGGTATGTATAGAGGCTTTCTGAACCTAGGATCTCTAGCTACATGTATGATAATTCACTCTCAGGGGAAGGTCTTGTGTAGGTATGTATAGAGGCTTTCTGAACCTAGGATCTCTAACTACATGTATGATAATTCACTCTCAGGGGAAGGTCTTGTGTAGGTATGTATAGAGGCTTTCTGAACCTATGATATCTAGCTACATGTATGATAATTCACTCTCAGGGGAAGGTCTTGTATAGGTATGTATAGAGGCTTTCTGAACCTAGGATCTCTAACTACATGTATGATAATTCGCTCTCAGAGGAAGGTCTTGTGTAGGTATGTATAGAGGCTTTCTGAACCTAGGATCTCTAACTACATGTATGATAATTCACTCTCAGAGGAAGGTCTTGTGTAGGTATGTATAGAGGCTTTCTGAACCTATGATATCTAGCTACATGTATGATAATTCACTCTCAGAGGAAGGTCTTGTGTAGGTATGTATAGAGGCTTTCTGAACCTAGGATCTCTAACTACATGTATGATAATTCACTCTCAGAGGAAGGTCTTGTGTAGGTATGTATAGAGGCTTTCTGAACCTAGGATCTCTAACTACATGTATGATAATTCACTCTCAGAGGAAGGTCTTGTGTAGGTATGTATAGAGGCTTTCTGAACCTAGGATCTCTAACTACATGTATGATAATTCGCTCTCAGAGGAAGGTCTTGTGTAGGTATGTATAGAGGCTTTCTGAACCTAGGATCTCTAAATACATGTATGATAATTCGCTCTCAGAGGAAGGTCTTGTGTAGGTATGTATAGAGGCTTTCTGAACCTAGGATCTCTAACTACACGTGTGATAATTCATTCAGTTTTCCTCTGGTTTCAGATATTGATGAATGTGAGGACAGAAATTTATGTGAACACAGATGTGTGAACATTGTGGGATCTTACGAGTGTTCATGTAGACCTGGCTACAAGCTGAACGCGGACAAACGAACATGTTCAGGTAATGATTAAACCCAGACACCAGAAATGTGTTCAGGTAATAGACAACCTTTGCAAATTCACATGTTCAAGTGATAGACAAACCTTCATAAATGCATATGTTTAAATATTGGATAAACCTTTACAAACTTGCACATAATTGGATACTAGGCAAACCTTTACAAATGCACATAACACTTGTTTAAGTTTCAGTTTCCACTTCTGTATCCTGTAGTAATGACACTGGTACGTTTGGGATGTAGCAGAAATGTAATGGCTTAAATTAGATATTTGTAATGAGATATCAAGGTGACTCAGTGACGTATTCCCATCTGTTTTTATCTGCCATAGTGCATTAGTATACCAATGTTTTACCAATCTTGTATGTAACTTCTTTATGCATTTTATGGCTTCATCTAAAAATTGTAAAATTCAAACCCCCAAGGTCAGGGTTCTGGATATACAGGCATACAGTATATTGAGAGTGTATTAAATTATTAAAAAATGTTCACTCCTTTATCAAAGTTTAAACCTTATCTATTTTGAATTGATAATGAAGAAGTTTGGTATGAGGGGGTCATTTGTGTGGGAGGTACCTGGGGAAACCCCACATTTCCAGATGAGTGATTACTCCAGCATCACATTAAATTTGATTGACACTTAGAAGCAAGTGCTTAGTGATCATGGAGGCCTTCTATCAAATCTGTGAAATTCATTACACTTCGGTCAGGGATTTATACAATCAATGACATTTGATTAGATCTACTGGTGACTGTATGGACCTGGTCAGATATTTGTTGACAATATTATGCAATATAAATCATTACATTTATTATATCCCATGCAGCAAAGTTGAGAAGTTTTTGACCTGTCCGTCAGTCAGTCCATTAGTCCCTTTTTTGTCAGTGCAACTCCTCTGAGACTGCTTAACAGAATTTTGTGAAACTTTGTTGTTAATAAGGACACACTGTGTAGATGAACATATTCCCAGAAAATTCTGATTCAATGATTTTTCTGGGAGTTATGCCCTTTTGAATTTAGAATTTTGAGTCCGTCTGTCCTGTTCTTGCAGTAATGTATAGCATTACTATTTATTATGTGAGGCATTGTCAAGCAAAGTTGGAGCGTGGGGTATGTGAGCTTGTGCATCTCTGCTTTCTTTCATGTTATATGATGTTTACTAAATACATTCCTATTTACAGATATTGACGAGTGCCAGTCTTATTCACTGAGGGGTCGTGTTTGTGGAGGGGCTTGTGTCAATACCCCTGGTTCCTACATGTGCACCTGTCCTGACGGGTGGAGGACGCTAGGAGGGGGAAGGTCATGTCAAGGTCAGTTACTATAAATAGTCATTAGTTTTTATTATGTAGGATACAAATTGGAATGCTTTTTGTCCCCCACCGCAACGTGTAAACTCGTAAATAAAAGGACATGAATATCTTAATCAGCAAATATTTTCAGTGGGAGTTATTTTATACAACATCATGCTATAAATGTCTGTAATTTCTGTAGATATTGATGAGTAAATATCTGTAATTTCTTTAGATATCGATGAGTAAATGTCTGTAATTTCTGTAGATATTGATGAGTAAATATCTGTAATTTCTTTAGATATCGATGAGTAAATATCTGTAATTTCTTTAGATATCGATGAATAAATGTCTGTAATTTCTGTAGATATTGATGAGTAAATATCTCTAATTTCTTTAGATATCGATGAGTAAATGTAATTTCTGTAGATATCAATGAATAAATGTCTGTAATTTCTGTAGATATCTATGAGTAAATGTCTGTAATTTCTATAGATATTAATGAGTAAATATCTGTAATTTCTATAGATATTGATGAGTAAATATCTGTAATTTCTATAGATATCGATGAGTAAATGTAATTTCTGTAGATATCGATGAGTAAATGTCTGCAATTTCTATAGATATCGATGAGTAAATATCTGTAATTTCTATAGATATCGATGAGTAAATATCTGTAATTTCTATAGATATTGATGAATAAATGTCTGTAATTTCTATAGATATTGATGAATAAATGTCTGTAATTTCTATAGATATTGATGAGTAAATATCTGTAATTTCTATAGATATCGATCAATAAATGTCTGTAATTTCTATAGATATTGATGAGTGTGCTGAGGGGACATACAGATGTACATCACAGGAGTCGATGTGTTTCAACACCCGGGGCAGCTACAAGTGCCCCCAGGTGACCTGTCCCGCAGGTTTTGTCAGAACTCCTGTAGGGCCTCGCAGAAACAGGTAAGTTACCACCTATATGAAGGGCAAGCTGTGATCACAGCTGCCGTAATCTAGTCCTGAAATTCAACATATTCTTTGGTTTTCTCTAACATTCACTATTTTGCATGTTGAAATACATGTAGAAAGAAAATGAAGATTTTTTTGCCCTGCAACAGATTCCTAGTTTGGATGAAGTTGTAAGTTTCGCCTCGAGACGATTCACACCGAGACTGTTCGCCCTAAACAGTCTCGGTGCGAATCGTCTCGAGGCGAAATGTCCCATTACCAACCAGAGACAATTAGTGAATGTAGTTCTTTAATATTTTATCATAAAAAATTGTATTATTTGTATAACTGTTTATAAATATTTTGCATCAAATGCAGTTTTGTGGATCCTGTTTAAACTTCATTATTATGGCTTCGTAAGTGTAAAAAATACAATGAAAAAGAAATACACTAGACTTGCACTTTTTACTCTGCAGTTTATCATTATGATTCTTTTTTTCAGTGTCCGATGTAAGAGAACTTCTTTCACCTGTCAAAGAGGAGATATAGAGTGTCTCACTGCTCCTATCTCTCTATCCTACAACTTTCTTTCCTTCCCATCAAACATCAAGATCCCAACAGACTTATTTGCCATGTCAGGGCCACGGACATCTCAAAAACAGTTCACCTGGGATCTCAAGGTCATCAAAGCACAACCTCTTAAATCTGGAGTAATGACCGTCAATAGGGGTTACTTTGACCTCAAAATTAAGAATTCTGCCCAGGCTGTCGTGTCCTTGAACTATCGTATCCCTGGACCTCAGGATGTTGAACTGGAACTGACCATGCAGATCACTGACCTCAGGTCAGGCTACACAGGGACAGCAGTGTCCAAAATATTCCTGTATGTGACCGGGGAGAGTGTGGTGTAAAGGACGTAATCTGTACTGTAAACCAACTTTTATTTGCGTACGAGAAATTTTTGCAAGGTTCACGAGAGAACCAGTCCTTTAATCCTTTCCTTCATAGTGACACCTTTGTACGCCTACCATGATTTGCATGTACGTATATTTGTTAAAGGTTATCTCTGTTGCAAAAATTAGTCACTACGAACCAGTATATCCCTGGTGCATCGCGAAGTAAAGTCATCACAAATAAAAGTGGGTTTACAATATCTCTCCTTTATTGTAGTTTTCATTTTATGATGTCAGAAAGTATAATAAAATGCACTGCACTCATTTAGCTTAAAAGAATTGTTGCAAACTATATTCACACAAAAAAATCATATGACATTCTGTTTTGTTTTTTTTTTTGTCAATGTGATAGTGTAAATATTTTTTTAATCCCCACATTTCTTTGTTTTTTGTTGTTATTGTTTTTTGTACAAGAAAACACCTGCAGCATCATGTAATTTTGTGCGAGAACTCTGGTGCATTTGCTCATCATAATATTGCATCAATAGCTTTCATTTAAGGGGGAATAACACACCAGAGAAATTTTATATGGATGGAATATGGAGGATATGTACAAAAATATTTTAAAATTAAAAAGTTTCAGATTTACCTCATTTAGTGAAAAAATGCAGGTTTAGTCGAAATTAATCGGGGAATGGGGGGGGGGGGTTAAAACCCCTACTAAACTTGAATACACAATCTACAGATCAACAGTTAACATGTTAACCTATTGAGCTACCCAGCAAAGCAATTAGATTTAAAAGGAATATACAGTACGTGTATTGCTGATACTGTAGAATCATTTAAATTCGTGGGGGCCAATTTTCGTGGATTGCTGAATTTTTACGGGTTCGTGGGAAGGTAATTTCGTGGATTTATATATTTGCAAGATTCTTGTATACTAGTTGTCTTTATTCGTTGAGGATGTAAATTGGTGGGTAAGGGGTACCCACGAATTCCACAAAAAATGAGCCACCACGAATTCTAATGATTCCACAGTATTTATATTTTTATTCAAGTTTTAAGAGGAAGCCAGCCATTATGAAGATGTATTATTCCTCCTTTAATCAGCCATTATGAAGATGTATTATACCTCCTTAAATCAGCCATTATGAAGATGTCTTATTCCTCCTTAAATCAGCCATTATGAAGATGTATTATATATACCTCCTTAAATCAGCCATTATGAAGATGTATTATTCCTCCTTAAATCAGCCATTATGAAGATGTGTTATTCCTCCTTAACATCAACTTTGTTCAATCATCTGTTCCATGCATGTATGACTTCTATCCATTTATAACTGTTATTCAGATAAGAACTAGATTTAAGAATATGACACTGTATATGCACTCATTTATGGAGACATATTTTGCAAAAGTGCTTATTTATGGTTGGGAGAAAACATGTGATCTCTTTTCATCCATTTTGTAAAGCATAGAGGTGCTAATTCATACTAAGCATTAGCTACGATTGCACTGTGCTAAAATAAGCATACATTTAGTATTCAGCTGATAATCTTCAAACAAACATTTGTATTAATAAAGCTTTGAAAACTTATTACTGATTTCAGAGCAATTGATTTCCAAGGCAGACAAAGGGTCTTTAACAATGTTGTGAAGTATATGACAAGTACTACATGTATTCAGTTTTATTACACAATTGAGTCGCGTGATTTGCTCTTCATCAGCTGAAAAATGATGGGGACTACCCATAATGCTTCGGGAACAATGTCGCACATCAACCGTGTTATATTTCCCGCGTTAAATGAATCGCCTAAAGTCGTGTTGTCAGATGTTATGGTTCTTCGCTCGTCTCAGCGATCACACCGTAAACATATTATTTGTGCGAGGTTACTCATTGATGTTTGGGTCAAAAGGTCCACTACATAATACTTCCAGTGAGGGGTTGCTGTTTTGAGGTACCCGTGTTAATGTACCACTTCAAACATTAGTACACCTTAATGCATGATTTTCGTTTCTTCACATTACCAATATATTTTTATGACCCTTGATTGATGATTCAGGTCCGTCTGTCCCCAAAAACTTTACCCTTGGACATAACTTTCGCATAGATGGTGAAAGGGCTTTTATATTTCACAAGTGTATTCTTTATGACAAGACCTTTCTTTTGGTTTCAAAATTTGTGACCTTGACCTCAGGGTTTGACCTGCTCTTTTTCCACAGCTGGTGACATCTCAATATAAGTGAAAAATTCCTCAAAGCTCTTATGACATCGGAAGTAGAAATAGCTGCAAGAAACTAACAAGGGCAAGGAAGTCCACCATATTTCTTTCAGATACTGTCTTGCTCTATCCGTAGACACCCCATACGAGTTTGTTACACCCGACTGATTTTTACTTTAAAAACTTGTGTATTGTACATCTCAACATCTGTTAAATATCCCTTAAATAAATCTGTAGCAGTCAGCCAAGTTCGATTGCTGGTTCCCAGATAGCTCAGTTGGTAGAGCACCTGACTAAAGAATTCAGGGTGTCCGGGTTCAAATCCCGGTCTGGCCCATTGTATTTTCTCCCTTCCTGTTACATTTGGTGCTGTAGACCAGCCCCTGGAACTGGCAGGTAAAAATGCCTGCCAGGGGATTAAGATCCAGGATTGATGTCTTCAAGGGGTGAAGACATTCAAGGAGGAAGGAATGTAGCAGTCAGCTTCCCCCTAGAGATTCAGGGGGCCCGAGTTTTCTACCAGTTACAAATTATTTTTCCTAAAATTTTTGCCATTGAACATGCCTTGCCTGTGTAGCGACCTTGACTCATTCAGATCTTGAAGGTCATTCTTCATTTGTATGTATATGTCCAAGCAACAAGAAAGAAGTTTTGGGAAAATATACTTTTTTATACAAAATATCATTACATTATATGCAAAATACATTACATCTTAAAGAAAATAATTATGAACAATAACCTAGATGTTGAAAGCACATTTATACAACTCATTCTATTAAAAAAAATGGATGACAACCTGTTTGACGTGAGGATTTAGTCCACTGTAGTCTGAAGACTTGGAATGTTTCAATATTATGTATGCAAGCTTGGTAGCAAGATGTAATTAGAACTGTCAGGACAGGAGTAATACTCTTAGAGGTGCAAATTGGATTGTGGGAAATAGTGAATGTGTGCTCATTGAAGAATAAATAGTACTAAGATGTACTCTAGATAAATACAACATTAACCCATCCACCCCTCCAAATACTGGGAAAATATCCATAACTCTTAAATGTTAAAAAATCTCAACAAAACAGCAGATGGACAACTTCACTATTCATGTAAGATATACACAGTTTTAATCAAATCTGTTCATTGGTGTTAAAGATGTGCTCTGGACAAATCACGCGCACAGATGGACAAACAATTTGATTCCAGTATAGTATAAAAATAAATCCAAAGAATGTCTACTGGGAGGGGGTAGTCTAAGCCTTTCTTTTTAATGCAATATAAAATCACCAAAACAAATTCCGAGTGTAATTATATAGACCTTACAAACTTACGTCAGTGGTCCCTTGCAGACTGAGGATGTGCATGTAATAATTAGTCATCGCAGAAAGTCTTATTCAATGTAACCAAAACAATTGGAAGCAAACAACACGAAAAATCAAATTGAGTATATCTACATGTACCCCAGTGTCAAACTTAATCACACAGAACAAAAAGTCATGATATGTTATTCTTAGAAAGCTCTCTAAAATCTCAAATGTTTTCTCGACAAAAACAAATCTCAATGGTAATAATGTGCATGCTGTGATGTACTGTACATGTATATAGGTACAACCCACTATTTTGTAATATTTTGGATAAACTTTCTAACAACCATCATCAGGTGTGTACTGTACACTATTTCCCTCTCAAACCTGCACACAACTACGAATGCACAGGTATCTTACAACTATACAATACTGAATAAGTGTTGTCGCTAGCAAAGCTTAGGCTGTCCGAGAGTACCTATCCTACCTTTATGACATAATGTGAATGGAGACAATAGGCGTGGTTTGCAACGATAAGTTTTTTTATGAAAATGTATAGACCTACAAATTTCTATAAAGATATATCTTTTACGATAATTTGGATAATTAATTACATATAAACAAATTGAAGTATCCAACTGCAGTTTAAAATTAGGTAGGAATTTTGAATTTTGAAATAAAATTTCCTACTACAGTATATTTCTATCATTTAGATCCAAAAATCAAAAACACAACATAATCTGTAATCTCGCCAAACATTTTGTTATAAAACATTGCATGTAGTTAAATTGTTCAATTCCTCGGGAGATTTTTTTTTGCAGACAGGAGTTATTTGCCTTTACAATCGGATGTCATCTGCTGCTTGGGAACTGTCGTCTGCTATCACGGTCTCTTGAATCGCTACTTTCTCTCCAGCAGGTGTGATGTCAGTGAACCCTCCGTTTGTATAAGTAGCTATAAAATAAATATTAGACATTTGACTTCTCTACTTCATCTCTAGCTGGTTAATAGATAAAAAAAATAGCAGGGTATACTGTTAAATATGCCAAATTTAAGATCACTTGTTCAAAGAACAAAATAAATGAGAGCACCTTCATTTGAACTTTAAAAAAAAACAAAATAAAATTTTCAGTTTACAAGATGTTTAATTTTGCGAGTAGAATAAAAGTAGCTTTTTTTTTGTGTTAACATCGTTTAGTTATTGTGAGACAATGGGACCAGTTTTGTATGACTCATGGGGCATTGTTCAGATCTTCCCAGCACGATGGACAGCTCCACATCATAGATATGATGGACATTATATAGTCATGTTACCCTGTAACATAATAAGGACCTCAGGGTTGGAAACTCAATGAAATTATCAGACAGTCGCAGGGCTGGGTACACTCAAAATCTGACAGTCATAATTTTCAGTTTTGTGATGCTTAGAATTTTACAATACAGGCATGAATTTACTAATATATAAAAAGTTAATGTGTGACAATTGCTGTTGTACACTGGTTAATAAAATTTGCCCAACTGCCGGGCTATCGTGAACTTTCATCCCCTTCTTCCTGAAAAGTAGACCGTATCGAGCATTCGGGCGGGCTATAATTTCCAACCCTGCTGAAATCCTGTTCTCAATCTGGGGAAACATTCCATAGCCTATTGCACATAAGCATGCAAATATATCGAGATTACACATGACCATTCCTCTTGTTTCTAATATTCAAGCTATGATATTAAATTTATTATATGTAATTACTCTTAACAATGATGTTTTAACTGGAATTCCTAATAAAGAGATTTCTTTAGAGAAACAAAGATAAGATCAAGGGGTGCATACATTATGTGGGAGAGTCTTTTCATGATACAACAATGAAAGAATAGATCACAAATCAAATTCTGTTTAAGATTAATATATATATATATATATATATATATATATTAATCTTAAACAGAATATATATACATATAAATTAAACAGAATATATATATATATATATATATATATATATATATATATATATATATATACACACACACACACGCACTGTATATATATATATATGTATATATATTACACTGTGTATGTGGATTGAAACCCCTCACTTGATCATTCAAAATCATACGATTCAATATTACAATACATCGGAATCTTATCCAGCTTTCAAATGTTACTACCCATTTCATATTTAAAAGAATTTTTTGAGAATACAGATGTGAGCTCAGGGGGGAGACCCTTATCAGTTTACAACATCTCAGAGCAAGTGAATAAATGATTGATCATTAATTATCATATTGTTAGACTTTGAAAACAATAGGAAATGATAGTAGAACACATAAAAATGATTTTTGTTGCAATGTTGTGTGTGCAAGAAATTGCTCTCAATTTAGAGGAGTTTTCTACAATTGAAGGGAAATGGTTGCCTGTAAAAGAGGAATTAATTCCTTTCTTGTCAAAAGTGGAAAGGATTTGATACAGGTAAGTACAGTAACTCCGATAATATCGGTACAGGTACATATCAGGGGAATTGAATTTTTATCCAGAGTTTTTTAAAAACAGTTTCACAGTCTCTAAAAATGGATACCCTGGAAGAATTAATTTTTTAATGTCAAAGAGAAATCTTCTACTTTTAAATATTAATAATTTACTTGTTATGAAAGACTAGTCCAAGAATCTGCTGACCACCAGCTCATCAGAAGAACTACACTAAAAACATGCAGGTTAGTTTCTCAAACATTTAGTGTCTCATGCTATTACATCATACCTTTTTCTAGATAAATTTTTTACTTTATGTCTGCAAGAAAATAAGCAATTCACACATATATATATACAAAACTGTGCAGATTATTGACTAGTAAATATATTCATCCACAGCTTGAATAAGGAATACATTGAAATTTTAACTCTCAACTTAGGAAATGAATACTACTTTCACACCGTGAATACTGGTATACCAAACCAGGGAAGATTTCAACCAAATAATGTCATACTGACACAATCGCTAAATTTTAAATGCTGATCTTGGATATTCTTGGTGCCTCTATCCAAACACAATATTGTAATACGTTGAGATTTATTTATTATAATAAATACACGAAATGTAGTTGAAATCTTCCCTATCTAGATTCTAAATGTGAATATATGCTAACAAAAACACTACAGGTCAATTGGTATATACATAGGAATCATATTCAGTAGATAATGTTTTTTGGGAATCGATATTAATTTTCTAATTAATTCATAATTATAAATGTTTAATTTATGTATCACTTTCTTGCACCTACATGAAAAAGTTAGATATACCTGTATAAACATTAACCTTGGTTCTATGTGATATGCTCTTATTTCAGTTATTAGTAAGTCCTATGTCCCAATGAAAATTCAATATATAAATCACAAATAAACATATGATTGATTGAATATTGTTTAACATCCCTGTCGAGAATCTTTCACTCATATGGAGATGTACAGTGTACATATGAACAGAATTTGTAGTAATTACAACATGTTGTACAGCTCTGTAAAATTTCATGTCTGTTCTGCATCACACTGTGTTGATAATTGCATTCTCATCAAGAACCAAGATTGTTTCCTGAATGGAGGACACCTGAAACTTAATCTCAACAGAAGACACCCAAGTAAAACTTACATTTCCGTTTTCGGTACTCAGACTTCTGCAGCAAATTTGCCTGTTTGGCAGCCAGTATGAAGGCGAGAGTTGCCAGAATGAGGGCGTCGAACACCAGCACTATGGAGAGGATGAATGCCCATCGAACCTGGCACTGACCGACACGGTACTTTCCAGCATCCTTACCACAGGTTCTCTGTACCTTCTCATCGTCCCAGCCATTGGGGTAAATGATGCACCCCAGAGCCATGCACACACCTGCAGTTGTAATAGTTATAATACCAGTGATGTTGTCAGATCAACATGTTTCTCATCATACACATAAAATACAATCAAACTTATTCATATCAACAAAATTTAGAATGATTGATTGTTTTGCTGTTTTCCGCCACACTCAACAATTTTTCAGTTACCTGGTGGTGCCCAGTTTTTATTGGTGGAAGAGAGAACCCAGATACAATGTACCTGGGAAGAGAACACCAACCTTCGAAAGTAAACTGGGAAACTTTCTCACTTACCGGCGCGAGCGGGATTCGAACCCGCGCCGACCAAAGGTGAGAGGCCGTGTGATTTTGAGCGAGATGCTCTAACCACTAAATTTAAAAATTAAACATTAAATTTAAAAAGATGGTCTTGTTACTACATCATAAGTATAAGTTACTTTGCTTGTTCTATGTTAATTTATCTAAAGGTTGTATTCTTCAGATGCTGAGGAAATGTCTAGACTAGCTTTGAACACTTTATTTAGCTATATGAAATAGCTTGATTAAGCTAGTTTAGATTTAACAATGGATCTAACCAAAAAGTTGCATTAAAAAAATTGAACATGTTTATACATTGAACTAACCACAACACTACTCTAATTAAGAGTTCATAACAATACTAGGTAATTTTAATAATTCCAGGAACATACAATTTCTAATTGTTAATGGTCCACTACCCTGTGTGTGTTGAAGTATAAATAAGTATGATGACTTTACAATGTGGAATCTGATTGCCAATCCATTATTCTTTTGATCCTCACTTACTTTCATTCTGAAGATTGGATAACTATTGCTCAACAACTTTATAATTCTAAATATTTGACAATTTTTAACCAAAATCCTTCCTTAGGGATGTACTTTAATTAAAGGGAACGTATGGTCAAAAATTTAATTTTGATATGTGAAAACTGGTACCTTCTAGACAACAAAACCTAGCATAGAAAAAATAATTGCTGCTGATAACAAGATATAATCTGTCATTTACACTGAAAATTCAGCTGTATGGGAGAATCTCTTATCATGGCGGCTGATGACGTACATGCGGCAATTCATTACCGCTGCTGTGCCTATAGGGATAGCATTAATGGTTGCAGAGTAACACACTTTCCAATATCTATAATAATGCCTGAGTGTCAAGCGAAATTTTGCACTGTGGTTAGAGGAAAAGGAATATCTACCTTTAGCATCCCCAATCCCCAAAAAAATTATGAACTTTGTGCAAGATGGATCCATAACCTAGGAAATGCAAAATTAAATCCAAAAACATTTGTTTTTTCAAGAGATAAAATTGTATGTGAACGGCATTTTGAGAAAGATTGTTTTAAAGAGGATATAAGGGTAAGTACCAAATATATTTTGCTTTTTTTCTCAGTAAATATTAATGATTCTAAATGTATAAATAATCAGTGTTTATTTACAACCTTAAAAACTTTAACTTATGATCATTTTCTAATTTGATTTAATTCAATTTATTTTGATATCCTTATCCAGTGAACATTTTTGTACTGGCTAGAGATGAAGGATAAACACTGTATTCTACTTATTCTTTAAGTTAAATTAATTTTTATTTAGGCTAAAATAATGGGATACACACCAAAGAGAAAACTATTAAAAGAAGATGCACTGCCTACAATATTTGATGACAGCAAGCCCAAGAAAATAAGGGAAAGTAGTTCAAAAAGATATGAGAAAAAGGAAAAGCAGGAGGTAATACTTTCATAAATCATTTACAGCACTTCACTTTCACAATTTGTATTAAACCATTTCTTTAATGGCAATGTACAAGTAAACATATGAAGTACAATACATGTATATATAATTAAAGGTCATTAAAAGTATTTTTCATTTTTTTAAGCTAATCAATCGTCTTCTGGAAAACACATGTACAGAACCTTGTGACCAACCTGGACCATCAACATCTAAGGAAACGGGTAATTTGATGCATTGCTCTATTAACTGATTAACAGAGTTTTACAACCAGGGTCATTTCAATTCCCCTTGTGCCGTTAATCTTTCAAGTCTTGACATTTACGCAGCAATTAATGCAGAGGGGTAGTGATAATCAACTGATTTGTTCTGTATACAATCCTTCTTTTGTAAACAGATGTACCAATAAATCAAAGAAAGAGAAAACTACCAGGAAAAATAAAATCCTCCAAAAAAATAAAGGTAAAAATTGTTGTGTGAAATACATGTACCTTTAATAATGAAAATTCATTTCTTTAATTTATGAAGTAATTTTGATGTTATCATATATATTTTCAGCTCAATGAAGACATGGATATCCCAGTTTTTATCCATACTGAAGATAATTGAATACACTTGTGGATTACAAAGACGAAATATTTTCACTCAGTGAAATTAAATTTTTATGCTTTTATAAATTGATTTGATAAAGATTTAAATTCGCTAAATCTAAGCCGATTCAATTAGCTGTACAGTTATATAGCTTAATTTAGCTATTCTAAATCTTTTAAAATTGTGCTGCACCTGCTAGTAGACTTCCGCATAGTTCAATAGAGTTAACATTCTTGAGCTAGTACTGTGATGTTTGTATCATGTGCAAAGGATATTTTGAATAAGTGCAGAACTCTCACATGAGTGTAAATATGCACTGGTGATACACACATATTATTACTACAGCAACTTGATCCGAAGAGTCAAATCATATCGAGTTCACAGGCGCGGATCATCAGATCACATGACACTCGAAGAGTTGAGTTTGATCTGATGATCCAAACCTGTCAATGACCCAACTCCTTGAATTAAGTTACTGTTACGTAGCAATAAATTTATTATATACCCCCTAATGTATTTTAAAAAATCCATGTTTAAAAGATAATATATAAGTGTATTCCAAATTATCAAAAACACACACATAGTGAAATTATTTTTTGTGTACGCAGTTTTGTTTGTGATGCTGTTGATATTTTCCACAAAAAACATTGCGTTGATGCATTGTGATATCATCGGTTTCAGAGAGACATGTGAATTCAGAAAACCAGTGTGGTGATCCGAAAAGTCGGATCACACCCTGTGATTTTACAATATCAATCCATGGATTATTGATAGGTATATAATAGTGTTTTGTATACCCAAATATACATGATGCCAAGGTATAAAATATCCTATAAACCCCTCTCAACTTAGACATTCTGACAATGATTTTTTTTATATGTCAAAATGGTCAAGGGGTTAATTAAATTTTTCACATTGACAAACTGCAGTTCAATATCTCCATCAATCTCAGCGAGATTTGTTGATGCTGGATATTTGGATTGACGTCTCTCCAAATGTCCAGCCTCGATCATGAATCTTGCTGAGACTATATATCTCCATTAACCGGAGATGCGTGTACTTGTACTCAGCACACCCATGGATGTGTATAACAGTTAACTTGGCACACATTAACTCCTTACATCCAATGGTCTGTAAAACTCCACAGATCTTCAAAACTGTAACAGCCTTCAGGAAACAGAACAGCAATAGGCACACAACGGAGAACATAAACACCAGGGCACAGACTCCTACAAGCATACTGGCCGCGCGGAACGAATCGTTGGTGAGGGTGGTAAAGTCCAAGAAATCCCCTCGACAGCTGTACTCCCCTCCCACCTGTAGACGCTCACAGTATTCATACAGTCCGAAAAAACCCACCCCCGGGGACGTCTCCGTGTCTCCGAGCCACTGAGGCTGGATAAACGCAACAGCATTCAGGATGACAAAACAGGCGGAGAAAATTCCCCAAACAACAGTGATCACGCGAATATTCCTGCGATAAGTAAGGTGCTGCATTCTCTTGTACTCAGGCAGATGTTCTGCCTCGCGATCCATTGTGAATCAGTCTTGATTTTACCCACAAAACAGTTTTTCTTTTCCTAGAAGTGCCCCTCCGAGTCCGATCAATTTGTTTGGGTGAGGTATGAGTTTTCTTTCCTCCGCGCACTAGAGAGTTCTCTAACCGGTTTGACAAGTTATCTATAAATAGATTTTACGAAACTGAAAGGGTACTGACCTGTGAGTGTAATAACATTTTATGGCTCGTTAAAACAACTCTTATGAAGTATGATTTCACCATTGAAAGAGTGATACAAGCTCTCGATTATTTTTTAAATATTTTTCCTTGAGTGATTGGTGCATGATATGAATATCTAATAAAACATGCCTAAAAGATTGAGATATAAACATTCTAATTTTTTTAGATAAAAATATTTAAGAAAATTGAAAACGTTATTTGTTAATATTTTTTAAATCTACGGCTAAAATCTTTAACCAGACTGAAGCTAGCAGCCACTAACCAGCAGCCAATAAGCACGTAGAAGCTAGCAGTCACTAAGGAAATTCATCAAAGGACTGAGAGTATTCATAGAAAAATATTTAATTTGAAACCTATTTTAAAGGAAATTTTTAATTTAATTCATGTTTTGAATTAATAAATGTCAATCGCAACACTCATGGGCAACTTAGCTCATACGAGAGATTGTACATCAATGGTGAAATGAATTAATATCAGTAATTTGTAATGAAAGGATGGGAGGAAATAAAATTGACCACACTTTTCATTTTCTGATCTTTTTTGAACAATTAATTTCTCACTTTACATGCACGAAAGTAAATGCACATTGATAATTTAGCTCACCAGAATATTACGATCTTAGGCCTTAAGTACCTATGAATAGATTGATAGGGAAATCTATATGATGTGGGGTCTTTATTATCTCAAGACTGATCCTATTTTCACGTGCCAATCCATTTGAAATCATATTACAATCAAAAATCTTTTCTGTAAATTAGCTCACCTGAAGAGTGATAACCATTGCTTTGTAACAAAAGAAATCTTTTGAGCAAGTGGTATAAGGAAGCAGGATTAAATAATGATGCAAACACTTTCTCTGTAATATCTGGTGAATAATACCTCCATCCTGTGACTGTTATAAAAAATTGTGCATTAGCTCACCTGATTTTGACATTGCGCATAACCTACTAAAACAGTATAACACGAGTTTTATGACTGCTTTTAGAGCTGTAATCTGTGAAGACAAGGCAAAAGGAACCTCAAGGCAAGGTAAAGGACCCCTAGAGCTATCATTCGCCACTTTCAGTTTGGGACTGTAGTGGTACATGTACCACCCAGGGGTTGGGACAGATTTCAAGTCTCTATATCTACTCTAGGAGGGGAGACAGGGACAATCTATCCATTGATTGGAGTAGAGAATACTAAGGGGTACTCGATGCCATGTAAAGAAGAGCTGTGGGATACCCTGAAGTATTGTTTAGCTCACCTGAACTTTGACATTTTTCGTTCCTCGTAATGAAAAAGTGGGTTTTATGACTGCTTTCAGAGCATTAATCTTTGAAGACAAGGCGGGAGGAACCTCAAGGGAAAATAGAGGACCCCTAGGACTACCATTTACCGCTTTCAGTTTGGGACTGCAATGGTACCACCCAGTGGCTCCCGGGTGTCGGGACAGATTTGGAGCCCTTATTTCTACTCTATCAGGGGTGACAGCGACAATGTATCCATTGATTGAGGTAGAGAATACTAAGGGGTACTCGATGCTATGTAAAGAAGAGCTCTGGGATACTAGGAAGTATTATTTAGCTCATCTGAACTATGACATTTTTCGTATCTCGTTGAGAATAATGGGGTTTTATGTGACCACATATCATACGCTGGACCAATGTTGGCCCGATATTACAGAACGTGACCATCTTTCATGTTAACAAACCCTACGTTTGGGTCCATATTTTTATGTTATATTTCCAATCCAAGATCCTTTAAAATAGACCAACATTGGGCCAACATCGCATTCCCAAAACCGACGAACTGACTTTAACATTATGCTGTGTAGTGCCCACGTCGGGCCAATGTTCAATCCAACGCCAACCCCAACCAACGTTGGGCTGATATGTAGCCTTGCTATCTAGGAAGATATCTTATAAAAGTTATAAAATATCTTATAAAGTTTATGAGATATCTTGTAAAAATTCATTTATGAGATATCTTCTAAAATACAACTGCCCCAATTGGGGTAAGTGGACACATTAAGGGGTTAATTAAATTACGTGGACTTCTAATTCAGAATATTTTTTTCATAGTTATACAAACTTAAAGGTCACTCTTATCCCTTTGTAATGTAAAACATTTTTCACATCTTACTTTGAATACATGTAGTTTTAAAAATATGACCTTTGAAGATGAATAAGGGAAAAGTGTCCATTTACCCCATGTAATTGGGGTAAATGGTCGGCACTAAAAGCTAAATAACGTTGTGATCTATTCTGCTTGAAGGGAAAATCTGGGTGAGTGGGTAGATGTAACAACCACAGCGGTTCAACTAACAGACCGTAGTTCAGTGGTAGAGCGCCGGATGGAGGCCTAGATAAAATTCAAGGAGTCACCTTTTTGAATTCCGGATTGGTCGCTTGCAGTTCCTTTTTTCTCATCACACAAATCAAATGTACAAACATACATCATAATTTCCGAAGTTTAATTCAAAATAAAATATTCTAATTGTAAAATTTGAAAGTATCAATTTTAGATTAAAAATTATTAAATTGAAATATTTACAAACTGTTTTCTTTTTGTATTTGAAATTGACGACCACATCGTTTATAAAACCCGAAAATCAATATGTATGTGTACATTTATTGATACTGGTAATGGAAATTGGAATTAATTTCGATGGTAAGATTTCTATATGTATGTATATATGTATGACAATCTTCGACCCCAAAACAGCATCGGGCACCAACTAATACACTTCCTGATCCAGTACAAAATAAATGTAAAACAAGACTTGCTAGTAGTAAGGGGGACAGTACACAGTCAGTATACAGTCAAGATGACGTCATGGGTTTTTCCCCACATAGGTCATTGAGGTCAGGGGTGAGTACACAGTCAAGGGGGAGTATACAGTCAAGGGGGAGTATACAGTCAAAGGGGAGTATACAGTCAAGGGGGAGTATACAGTCAAAGGGGAGTCTACAGTCAGAGGGTGAGTCCACAGTCCAAGGGTGAGTCCACAGTCAAGGGTAGGTGAGGAGGTGATTAGCAACACTTAAAGGATTAATTCACATAGCAACAGTCGAAGGATGATACCATAAATATCTATTGTCAGGGTCACCTTAGTTCATATAGCAACAGTTGAAGGATGATACCATAAATATCTACTATCAGGGTCACCTTAATTCACATAGCAACAGTCAAGGGAGGGATCTAAAAATATCCTTTTTTGTCTGCTATAAAAAGGCCAAGTTTTAAGATTCTATGCACAACCATTACTTGCAATCAAAAGATCCAATTCAATTGAGTAAGTAATATTTTATTATCATATTTACCACAAATTATGAACACATTTATGGATATTTTGAAGACATAAAAAGTAAAATTCCATCTACTTGTACAATAAAAGCTGCCCTCTATAACGTTACTTTTTTTTCTTATTAAATTATGAACTGATTAACAATAAGAAATTGTCAATCAGTATATAAAATATCAAACAAATCTCAATGGATATTTACAGTTTTACACAATTCATAGTATGGTATTGACGTTATTGTTAATGTCAATATCACAAGTTGTGAATTTCACTCTCTTTTTCTTTGGTGTCACGGGAGCCAACTGGTCCTCCAAATAATTAACAATAATGTTCATTTGTTCCAAGTCCTTTGAAACGCGGTCGCTCAAATCTCGGAGTAATTTAAATTGTTCTGCTAACGGCTCCCTCAACCTCTTTTCCAACAAATTATATTTCTCAGGATTTTTTCGTCTACAATAAACAGGATAAAAATGACATGTTGCAATAAAAAAAAAATCAATTCAAGATATTTTATATTAGTTCCTTTTCCCCAGATTAGAGATGATGTTAATATGCATAATATTTAAATTTTATGATATTTAAATTTTTTTTTAAATTTTCTCTAATTCAAACATTATAATAATAAACAAAGTATAAATAAAATGTTTATGTTTACCGGAAAGTAGTAAGGATGGAATTCTCACAGTTTTCGAAACTGTCCAAAGGTTCCTCGTCAATCACGGTTGCTAACCGCCAGTTTGAATCCATGGCCGGCGAGTACATGTAACTGGCTGAGGTGCCGCAGTTGTGCTGGCTCTCAGGTCTAAAGAGATATGGAGAGGATTACTTTCCTTTGTACTTCGATAATTTAGTTTGAACATAAATTTAATTTTACTTCATAAAAAGCAGTTAGTCTTTGGCACCAAATAAAACATTGATGTACATCATTCCAATTCTACGTATATAAAATGTTAAGAAGAAACGAGAAACTTGGAGATTTAATACTTTGAAGAGATAGAGGGAGAAAATACTCGTTATCTGTTTAAAATTTACTAAATATAATAAAAATTGTTAAAAGGAGGGAGAAAATACTCGTTATCTGTTTAAAATTTACTAAATATAATAAAAATTGTTAAAAGGTGTAACATTACACTAAAATGATTGGAAAATTTATGGTTCTAAAATCATTTCAAGTCTAAAATTAATGTTTATATATACCTTTTAAGTAGAATTGTCTCGGTTTGACTTGTACTTTCGGGGGTAGGAGTGGAAGGCCTTTAAAAGAATATATAACACACTTTCTGATTCCAATTAAAACATTAATATTTATAATGTATATTATCTATATAACGTGAAACAAAGCACTACATGAAAGTAGGCATATCAAGCCAAAGAAAGATAACTCTTATAAAAGCTGTTAAACTCACCGCTTTGGCAGGCCTTCCATTTCCAACTCTTCACTCATCTTCAACCACATTTGTTCGAACTCCTCGAATGAATTTGCTGAATTTGTGGAGTCGCTGTCAGGAGAAAAAATAAATACTGTAAATCAGACCCATACTGAATTCAAAAAAATTCCATTTCTAGTTCTTCACCCATCAAGCTTAGAAAAAAAACCTCAAACTATGTAATATATACTGAAAGATACATGTGAAATTCAAATAATTAATATATAGAGCACTAAATATTCACAACTAAGTACTGAAATTTTACGCTCCAACCCGGGGTCGAACCAGCGACCTGGCACCCTCCGCCTAGCAAGACTGTCAACTCAGCACATTAGCCCATTCGGCCAAGATATGACCTCCCATATATATATATATATATATATATATATATATATATATATATATATATATATATATATATTAAGTAAAAAAATATTTTTTAAAAATTGTTCTACTTACAGAATGTCAAGAAACTTTTCTGCCATGATCAGATTTTTTGTCAATGATAATTTCTGTTTGCAAACTCCATTTATATATAATTTCGGGTGGACGTTATGGATGATGATTAGGTCTTTGGAGTTTCTTAACTCTAATTTCGTAACACTATAATTGGTTGGTTGAGTAATGACCGAGAAGTGCCCCTATTGATCGTATTTATCATCTGCACCCCTTTTAGTCACGTTTGAAAAATACCGCCCGGTTGTCCAATACCTGCGCAAACATTGCAGCAGGAAGTGTCCCACTTATTTACGTGGCCTCAATAATTAACTCGGTTAATGATCTCAGCTTACTGATTAATTTTACACAAAATATATATGTATTATGAATGTAGTTATGGAACAACATCAATCATTGTATTTCCGCTGTATATTATATAATCATTAATTCCTACACGAATTACTAACAATTAGTTTACTAACTTTAGGGGGGGGGGGGAACCGAACAATTTCATGGAGACAGGATCAGAATCATGCTCATTTCTATATATGGTTGGGGAAACTGGAGACTCTTGTCTGTCATTATATCATTGTATCAGCTTGAAATGTACATGAGGGCTATTCTCAGCCAGCGCCAGTACTGAGTAGGGAAAATAAACAATCAAAATAATTTGATTATAAAATACATTTATTATATATGATATTTAAAGGGTCACCAACATGCGTAAAAATGGTGGTGTGACTGAATGTGTGAGATTTGTGACACACACTTGTCTCATACAAAAATGTCCTAATGATTTGTTATATAATTTCGGAACCGTCTTTCAAACCAGGGGGGCAGCTCCGGAATTTGAAGCTACGGTTAGAGTGGGCGCCGTCCGGGTTTTATGCAAGGGGTATGATCAGCCCTGGTTGGGGCCCAGGGGACGATTTTTAAAAAATAATTTTTAAACGTTTGTAAATATAAGACCTGCAAAATCACAGCAAAACTCCTGTCATGTAGAAATATATCTTTTTTACTTTTTTTCTTACGAATGGTTGTAAATTAATCAGATTATTAAAAAAAAATCAAGTTCAATAGGACGATTTACTGATGAAGTTGAAAAAGATAACCATGCCCGCTTGTATTGTACTCGTATAATAAACATCAAAGAGTCATTTTAAACGCTACTTTGTAAAACCAATTACTTAAAGTCGAGTGACTGACACATTTGAATAAAAAAAAGAATAATAAGAATAATCAGAGTTTCCATATTTGCAATAACAGTGGCGGATCCAGAGATTTTTTATTCCAATGAATGATATTGTATTTTTTGTTCAACATGTAGGGAGAGGGTGAATTAAGTTTTTATAAACTGTGCCCAATCCCGTTGTAATATTTGATATAAAATAAATTAATGAATTATAAGATAAATCTAATAACTCATTTAGTAAATGAGACAAAGAAAAGATTAATGGGATGTCGAAAAAAATATGGTATGAATTGATGAAAAGTGTAAAGGTTGCGTTGCTGATGGAAATACCCGCGAATCCTCCGTCACATGATCAATTTAGCTCATGCGACTTTTTTATCAAATGGAAAATGGAGGGACGAACTACAGCATGTGTGATATGTGCTGCAATAGTGATGATGACACTTCAAGATTTTTATACTTTTGCTAAAATTATGGATGTTGCGCAGTGTCCAAGATGTCTGAACAAACGTGGAGTTGTAACGTGTAAAACTTACAAGAACAATTGTGTCAGTGTTTTCCTTAATCGTGCCAGAACCCAAATCCGTGAAATTCGCGTCCCTATGTGTACTATCGATATTGTGGTCAACAGAAAGTGGGAGTCCCTTACTGACTTTCCAGTAGTGCGGGACATTAGGGGACATCAATGTGCCAGTGTATTCAGTAAGTAGTACTTAGGGTTTTCATTATTTCAAATTAACGTGTATTTGACCACTTAATATATCATTTTTTGAACGACAAGTCGTTGTTTGTCGTTGTTGTGGTGATTTGCTAGAAGAGGAGGGGGTTTTTAACGAATGATGTATCGTGAGAAAAATAGGACCACGTGATATTTTCATAAACCAATCAAATCACTGCGTCTTTTACTATGGAATGTTTACGTTTGTACAACTTGTGTATTGGTATTTAATTATGTAATTTAGTCTTAACTGATTCTTAGAACGTTTCTGTAAATATCAAGAACAAATTAATAACTCGTGTTTTCAGTTCTAACTGTGACTGGTATCTAAAATAAGTACTCGTATGATCGGGTTCGGGGTACATACAGGGAATGTGAAATCGGAAGTTTGAAACGTTCCCTTTGTTAGAGGGTGTACAGTGAAACTGAAAGTAAACATTTTGTTTTTGTTGTAGATCCCCTAAAAAAAAATAATCACCGCTCCTTTTAAAAATGTATTGCAGATATGCCTACTGAAGAGTCCAAGATGTTGGCCACCACTACAATACCATCCACTTCATCAGCAAATACACAAGGGAGGGCTTGGATTGGGCCAGCGTCATTGAAAAGTACAACTCAAGGTAGGACTGCATTTGTTGAACTAGGTTGACTTGGTAGTTTTACACAATTTAACAAGAGTATAATTCAGAAATATTATTGAAAGATTAAAAAGCAAAGTAGTATTTTTTTCTTACCAGGAAAAAAACCCCCAAAATAGTCACCACCTCTGTGTAAAAAAAAAATGTATTGCAGATATGCCTACTGAAGAGTCCAAGATGTTGGCCATCTTTACAGTGCCATCCACTTCATCAGCAAATACACAAGGGAGGGCTTGGATTGGGCCAGCGTCATTGAAAAGTAAAACTCGAGGTAGGACTGCTTTAACGTTATATATCCCTCAGCAAGGCGGGGTAACTCATACATATATAAGATAATGATGAAATTAAAAAAAAAATGTTTTCTATTATGTTCTGATTGAATGATTATCAATTATCCACCAGAATACATATCTATATCAACTGCGAATCTTGATCAACATATAAATTGATAATGGAAAAGAGCATTTTCAATTTCTGACACCTGAGGGATGGATAACCTTAATTGAACTAGGTTGACTCAGTAGTTTTACACAACAATTTAACAAGAGTATAATTCAGAAATATTATTGAAAGATTAAAAAGCAAAGTAGTATTTTTCTTACCAGGAAAAAAAAACCCAAAATAGTCACCACCTCTGTGTAAAAAAAAAATATATTGCAGATATGCCTACTGAAGAGTCCAAGATGTTGGCCACTTCTACAATACCATCCACTTCATCAGCAAGAACACAAGGGAGGGCTTGGATTAGGCCAGCGTCATTGAAAAGTACAACTCAAGGTAGGACTGCATTTGTTGAACTAGGTTGACTTGGTAGTTTTACACAATTTAACAAGAGTATAATTCAGAAATATTATTGAAAGATTAAAAAGCAAAGTAGTATTTTTTTCTTACCAGGAAAAAAACCCCCAAAATAGTCACCACCTCTGTGTAAAAAAAAAATGTATTGCAGATATGCCTACTGAAGAGTCCAAGATGTTGGTCATCTTTACAGTGCCATCCACTTCATCAGCAAATACACAAGGGAGGGCTTGGATTGGGCCAGCGTCATTGAAAAGTAAAACTCAAGGTAGGACTGCTTTAACGTTATATATCCCTCAGCAAGGCGGGGTAACTCATACATATATAAGATAATGATGAAATTAAAAAAAAAAAATGTTTTCTATTATGTTCTGATTGAATGATTATCAATTATCCACCAGAATACATATCTATATCAACTGCGAATCTTGATCAACATATAAATTGATAATGGAAAAGAGCATTTTCAATTTCTGACACCTGAGGGATGGATAACCTTAATTGAACTAGGTTGACTCAGTAGTTTTACACAACAATTTAACAAGAGTATAATTCAGAAATATTATTGAAAGATTAAAAAGCAAAGTAGTATTTTTCTTACCAGGAAAAAAAACCCCCCAAAATAGTCACCACCTCTGTGTAAAAAAAAAAAATGTATTGCAGATATGCCTACTGAAGAGTCCAAGATGTTGGCCACTTCTACAATACCATCCACTTCATCAGCAAGAACACAAGGGAGGGCTTGGATTGGGCCAGCGTCATTGAAAAGTACAACTCGAGGTAGGACTGCTTTTGTTGAAAAATGTTAATAAATAGATATCATACATGTTAAGCCAATTTCAATTTCTTTTAGAAATGAATTGTAAAGCTTTATTGTTAAATTCTTGTGTAGACATGCAAATTCTTTGTTGAGACTATTACGATTATCACAATTATGATTTTTGGGCTAATGTTTTGTGTTTTTAAATTCCAGGGTTACAATTATCTACCGAAGAATTTGACGTGCCTGGGACCGCAGGTCAGTTTGAAACCCTACTGATGTTAATTATCCATGAGAATGAACTGAACAGATTTTTTTTTTTTGATAATTACTTGTTGTATTTGTATGTTGTGTTTGATGCATTGATGAAAGTGTTAATTGTAATTACTTGTTCTAACTTTTAATAGGTGTTTTTGCCTGGGCAGTTGTCACAACACTTGCCATTATTCTGATTGTGATAAGGCATCTTTTGCTTTCGAAAATAAAATGCTGCTGTAGAAGGCAAGTCAACCATCTTCCTAGAACACCATCACCACCTTCAACACCGTGCACTCGTGAAACTGTAGAGCAGATAAGAATGCATTTATTGCACACACCATCTTCCATTGCTACCACCCCCAGCAGTTTATCGGCGTCAACCCCCAACACAGTAGTTTCAGTAACTCGACCTCTCCTTGGTGATGATGACGATGAACCTATTTCACAACGTACCAGGGCTAAAAGTGTCGCAAAGAGACTTAGCCTGTAATTTCTTTACTAGTTTTTCAAAGGGATGATATTACTACGTTTTGAACTTTTTAATGACTGTGTAGTGTACAAGTTTTGAAAATGATAACAGTAAACAGTTTTATGAATGTGTAATCAGTTTAAAGTTGTGCATTTTTTATGACAGATTTTTTTGGAATTGGAAAAAGCATAAAGTTTGGGACTTTTTGAACTGTTTAAGTTCCATTATTTTTCCTTTTTTTACAAAACAGATTTGTTAATGACAACAATTTGATGACATTTTACTTTTTTTAATGAATGTACATGTAGTACAGAGCAACGGTATTGTTTAAGGACATTGACTCGTTAGTTTTTCCTATGGTTGCTTTTAATGTTTTTGTATTTTTTATTTTTTTTTTTATTTTATGCGACAGTTTGTATTTTACTTGAATACTGATCAAAGGAAAATTTAAAGTCCTGCCTTTATTTGCTGATTATTATAATTTACATATGACAGTGATCATTTGGTTATTTTTGGGATGTGCAATTGATGTAAAATGATGTTTAAGTTGATTTTAACTGATAAATGTGATTTACACTTAACATTGATCATTTGCTTATTATGATTGTGATGTATAAGTTATGACATTAGGGTTAATTGTTGCAGCACATATTTCTATATAATAATATTTAATATCCAATAGTTATAGAGTATTATGCTTAATATTATCTACCTGTGATATAATGCTGTTAATAACAATGCAGGTTTTAAATATTTTTGAACATTTGTTTAGCTAGAAATTCTTTTGGTTAGCAACTGGGTTTAAAGAATAAGTTTGCACAGTTTGATATTAAGCATGTTAATGTCTATTTATAGATATTTTTGTCAATAAGCCAGTATATTTCTTAACATTGTTTTTACCTAATGTCATTTCTTTGAAAATTTGTTAAGTATTAGGAAATACTTAAAATTTTTGTTACAGGATTTTTGTTAATAAAAAAGTATTCTTTCTATATTGCCTTCTATATTTTATTAATGTACCCAAGTTCGAAATGGATATTCCGATAATTGTGACATTACGCTGCTGTCTGTAAAAATAATGTTTTACTGGTTTTTCAATTTCATTTAACAAATAACTAGCCATGTTTATTAATATACCTTTTGTCCTTTGACATGGATATAAATTTATATATATATTTTTTTTGTAATTAAGAGATGGCAGACAGCGGTTTATTAAAAGAAATCCTGGACTCCTTGAATGACCCAGACACCGTGCAGTTGTTTGCTACAGTTAATGGTCTTACTGGTGATGCCGAGGTCGAGAACAGATTAAGGGAGCTCCAGTGGGAAAAGCACATCGATGACTTATGGCAGGAGGTTCTTTCCGAGATGGAATCCCCAACTAAAAAAATTAGACCATCCCAAGAGGATGGCGATCAACCCTCTACGAGTGGGCAGTCGGGGGGTGGGGGGAGTTCCGAGGACCCATTAGAAAAACCCTATTTCATTTGGAAGAGAGACACTCGAACATTTAAGAAAAACTTGGCCCGCGACACCACGTTTAAGGTCAAATTTAACGAGCAGTGGAAGGGGGATAAATTGTTAGATATACATAACAAGTTGCACGATATGTTCGACGACCTGTTGTCAGAGGCCCGGGGTCACGATGCGGATCTGGGAAGGGTGGTCATCAGTCATTCGAGTTTAAACAATCCGATCGTCGTGCCGCTACAATCCTGGGAAAATCTGAATGCAGATGTCGTCCTGTCCGAGATCACCAAAGTACTTAATTCGAACGAAAGCTTGTCCGTGGACGAAAATCTGTTGATCACCATAGGGTCCATCGATTTGCCCAAAGGGGGAGGTAACCCTAGAAAATTACCCATCACGTCTCTCTTTGGTCCTAAAAATAGCGTAGAAAGAAAGAGATCGCTTTTTCACGTACAAAATGATAACAACGTATGTATGGCCATTTCCATTGGTCTCTGTTACCTGAAAACGTGTGAAAAAGTAGATGCTGTTACGTGGACAAATTTAGTGGGGAAAGATGCCGGAACAATGTTCGACCATATCATCAAGCACCGTACTGTTACTCGATCCTATTACAACAATATCTTGAAAACCTCGAGAAAAAAAATGCAAACGGAGTTGGCGATGTGGCTGTGTGAAAGAGCCGGAGTTCCTACTGACAGATATTTAGGTTTGAACGACATCGAACCATTCGAAACCTTACTTGGTGTCTGTATCAACGTTGTGTCCTCAAGAGTAGGGAATAAATTTGTCAGGGTGACGGAGGACGAGGACAAGCCACGTCTGTATTTATATCACGTGGACACAGAAACTGAAAAACACTGGCACGGGATTGCCAGCATACAAGGCTTTTTTAAGGCATCGTATTTTTGCCATACTTGTTTAAAACCGTATAATGATAAATCCAAACACACGTGTACCACCTCGTGTGAGGTTTGCTTACATGACCACTGTCCAGAAACAAATGTCCAAATAGGTTGTCGAACCTGTGGACGGGTCTGTCGTTCCGTGGCGTGTTTTAAACGTCATAAAAAACAAAGAGTCGTCAAGAAAGAGAGTTATCCTCCTCCTTGCGAACTGTTTCACCAATGTAAAAAATGTAGGGTCATTCTACATTGCTGTAAACGCTCTCCCGACTTGCACGTTTGTCAAGAATGGCAGTGCCCTAACTGTCTAGAATATCAAATAGGAGAACATCATTGTTATCAAAAACCGTGTGGATGTGATTTAGAAAAAAGAGACAAAAAATTTATTTTCTACGATTTTGAGACGCGTCAAGAGGACATCTTTCATTGCGAGCAAGGGTATCGACCGTCTTGCATCAGATGCGACCAATGTGTCAAAAAAGAACGCCAGTGTGTAGACTGTAGACTCTGTCAGAACTGTCGTGATCCGTCCTGTGGTCTACAACAACACAAAGTCAACTTTGCCGTGCTGCAGACCACCTGTCACATATGTGAGAAAAGGGAACTGGTGGAGGGCGCCTCCTGTAATTACTGCGGAACACGGTGTGAGCAATGCTCCCGAACCCATAAAGGTGAATATGTGAACCCCCCTTGTCCCGACACTTGTGGAAAAAGGGAAGTGGTGTTTTCTGGCGACAACGCCGCCGAGCAGTTCTGTGCTTTCGTCACCAGTGAACATTGTAAAAATTCGATCTTGATTGCCCACAATGCCAAAAGTTTCGACTTGTATCCGGTTTTAGAAGTGCTCATAGACCGTCACTCTATTCGACCTAGCAAGATCATTTACAACGGTTCTAAAATCATGTACATGCACATTGCGCACAAATTAAATTTGACTTTTGTGGATTCCCTCAATTTCCTGCCCATGAAGCTTGCCAAAATACCAGATGCCTTCGGTCTACAGGAACTCTGTAAGGGATACTTTCCCCATTTATTTAATACTAAAGCCAATCAAAACTACGTGGGGCCGTATCCAAAGTTGAAGTACTACGGATACGATTTCATGTCGGCCGGGGAGCGGAAAAAGCTTGCCGAATGGCATGCAACGAAACGAGACGAAACCTTTAACTTTCGAGAAGAAATGTTGCAATATTGTCGCTCGGACGTTGATATATTGAGGCGGGGGTGTCTAGAATTTAGAAACTTGGTGATCAAGGTGACAACTCTAACAGAGGAAACGGTTCAAGCAAACGGAATCATCAAGAAAACGAGCTCGGGTGGAGTCGACCCCTTTGATTTTGTCACCATTGCAAGTGTCTGCATGGGGATATTCAAGTCGCTCTTTTTGAAGGGAAAAAGTAAAATAGAAATCACCAAAGATGGTGAATCGGATTTGTACGACATTCGTCATCATAAGAGTTTAGAGGGGGTCCATCTCGGTGATTCTTGGACGTCTCTCGTCGATTTAAGAAAGGACGACAATGTACAGATAGGAAAACGACATTTCAAAAGTCCCGTGGCAGTAGTACCATCTCAAGGATACACGAAGCGCGACAATTACAGCAAAATTTCCATCCAGTGGCTGGAGTGGTTGATGGAAAAAAGTCGTCAGCGGGGTAACCCCATTGTCATTTCCCACGCTCTCAACGGTGGTGAATTCCAAGTGCCAGGGACCAATTACAGATGTGACGGGTTTGTCAAGATTCCTGGCGGAAACGGAACCATTTATGAATTCTATGGTAAGAGCTTATTATTTTAACCTTTGCCCCCCCCGTTTTCCCCCTAAACTGGAGGGGGGGGGGGGGCGGCGGCGGCGGCGTACCTGGACTTAATTACGAATGTATTGAGGATTGATATTGTTCATTTTGGTACAGGTTGTGTATTCCACGGTTGTCCCAACTGTTTCCCAGACGATAGGAATACCATCAAACACCCGTCTACCAATCAGACCATCAAAGAATTGTACGACATGACCAAACACAGAGAAAAGGAATTGAAAAATCTGGGATACAAATTGGTCATTGTGTGGGAGCATCAATTTAAATTTCAATTGGAGAAGAATGTAGCTTTGCAACAATTCGTGTCCACCCTAGATCTCCAAGACAGACTCGACCCACGTGACAGTTTTTTCGGTGGTCGCACCAATGCCATCAAACTGCATTATAAAGCTGCAGAAGACGAAACAATCCAATATTTCGATTTTACCAGTCTCTATCCCTGGACCAACAAGTATTGTCGGTATCCCGTCGGCCATCCGACCATCATAACGGACGATTTTCAGGACTTGTCGCAATATTTTGGACTGGCTAAAATAAAAATTCTCCCCCCTAGAAAACTTTATCATCCCGTACTTCCATACAATTCGAATGGAAAATTGAAGTTCCCACTTTGTAAAACGTGTGCAGACAGTGAAAATCAAAATGAATGTACATGCTCTGTTGAAGAGAGATCCATCACGGGCACGTGGTGTACTCCTGAAATTCAAATGGCAACGTCAAAAGGGTACGAAATCTTGAAAATCTATGAAGTTTATCATTTTGCCGAGTCTTCCAAATACGATGTCGAGTCGTGTGAGGGGGGATTATTCGCTCAGTATGTGAACATGTTTTTAAAAATAAAACAGGAGGCTTCCGGATTTCCGGCCGAATGCGACACGGAAGAGACCAAAAGAAAATACATTAGGGAATACAAAGAAAACGAAGGTATCCAATTAGAGTATGAAAAAATTAAAAAAAATCCCGGTTTGCGATGTTTAGCGAAACTTTGTCTGAATAGCTTTTGGGGGAAATTTGGTCAGAGGTTGGGCATGCAACAATCCGTGTTCATTCACGAATCGGAAGCCGAAAATTTTTTTCAAATGCTCTCAGATCCTACAAAAGTACCACACAACTTTCACATTGTTTCGAGAGACATTCTTCAATTAGAATGGAGTAACAACCCCCTATTCGCGTCATTCGACAATAAAACTAATATATTCTTGGCCTCTTTTACCACCATGTGGGCTCGACTGAAATTGTATGGCGTTCTCGACAAATTAAACGAGAACGTCTTGTATTTCGATACAGACAGTGTCATCTTCAAGACAAAAAAGTCGGACAACTTGAATTATCTCCCCATAGGTAATCACCTGGGAGAATTGACTAATGAAATCTCTCCACAAGACGGGTACATTGTCGAATTCGTTTCTGGGGGTCCTAAAAACTACGCTTACCGCACACTGTCGGGAAAAGAAGAATGCAAAGTTAGAGGGTTTACACTTAACTGGGCCAACTCGAAACTTATCAATTTCCAGGCTATCAAGTCGATAATCTGTACCTCACACGACCGACAAATTGAAATTGTCAACCCTTGTAAAATATCGAGAGACAGCAGAAAGCGAAAATTGTTAAATAGGGTTGAAACTAAAAATTATAAGATGGTTTACACTAAAAGGAGAATTCTTCCTAATTTAGACACGTTGCCATTTGGATTTTGATTATAAAACGAAATATTTTGACGTTTTTGTTTTTTTTATTGAATGATAAATACACAAATAAAATGATAAAAGACATTATTCGTTGTTATTACACTGTCAATATGTGAGCCAGGGTACGTTTTTCTTCTTCCGCCGAACATTGGAAATTCCAGGAGGTTTCCCAACCTTCATCTTCTTAGCGACGTAACCTGTTCCAGTTTGTAACAAATTAGTTTTATCCACTAAGTCACTGGCAGTTTGTTCTTGACCTTCTGAGGATTGCTTCGAAGTTCGGTCGACTTCTCGGGATGACGTATCAGCAGGTTCTAATTTTTGAAGTAAACGTTCATATTTCAGTTTCGGTACAAGTATCATTTCCTTTGCCATTTTCCTTTGAAATGTTGAACAATGGGTTTAAGTAGAAGCGGCACTAAAGGAATGTTTTTCAATAGTATGCGACGTTTCTCTCGGTTGCTGACTTCTCTGGACCCCAAGGATCGAATGCATGATTCATAAGGTTTCAGTTGGTTTATATACTTTTTAGTCAGAGGATAAGTTCCGGTGTAAATGTTAAGTGCTATTTCACTGAGCACATCGTACTGTTCACTGTTCAAGGCTTTAACGATTACTTTTTGCTGGGCATTGTCTGCACAGACAAGAAACTTTAAAAAAGCCTCGTGTTTCTTCACCGTTTGCTTCATCTTTGAATAATGAGGCGAACACATCAAATCATACTTATTTATAGAGGTTGGTAAATAATCATCTCTTCTCCCGGAAGAATGCGTGTTCTTAACTGATACTCTCTGTTCTGTGTAGGTTCCAGGCAAACATGTAAGTAACCGAAATTGGGTCGAGTCGCAGATTCATAGGCTGCTTTGAAAAAAGGAACTTGTCCTGGTAAGATCTGAGATCCAAAGGTGATGATCTGTCGGGAATCGCGGTAATTCTTAAACAAAATGACATTAAGACAATTCAGTGAAATGGTCCTGGCGTATTTTCCCGGCGGGTATAAGTTCTGAGACAACATCACGGTGGTCACGTTTCTATGATGAGATGTCACCGTGAATAGATGCACACAATCTTGTGATTGCGCAACTTGTAACATGAGATCATCCAGTACCACTATAGTGTGACTGACACCCTCTGTGTACTGCTCTATGTCTTCTTTTGAAGGCATTCCTTGATGTAATGAAAGGTTTGGTATCGTCTGCTTCATTTCCTCAAACATGGGTTGATGTTCAGAATAAGCATAAATTGTTCTATCAACAGGCATAGAGAACATGCCATTGGCGTTTTGTAAAAGTGTTTTAGTAAAATGCGTTTTACCGCTTTGTGTACTTCCACATATCAGAATAGTGGAAGGTGCCGAAAACGGAAGCAAGGAACGAGTGTTCCACCAATCGTTTATGTTCTCTGTTGCCATGTTCCTCGGTAGCCAGGCTTCCTCATACTGAAGTCCAGCGTAATGCTACGCGCACATATATATATATTAACAAACTTATTCAATGACAGTATAAAAATAACTTCTCTATCTATGTTTCATGATTAATTTTAATGACAGAATAATCATACATAAAACGTTTCACAAAATCATCATTGGATTGAATGTCTTTAGAAAATAAAGCATACACATCATTTATCGAGTTTTTGAAACACAATCTTGCAATTAAAAATACTAATACATAAAGTCCACACAAATCGGAATTACGAGGCTGTAGTCGTATAGACTTGAAATTACATTGTACACTGCTCATCCTCAAAAAGTTTTGAATGTCTTGATTGTAATGAGTTGGTGATTTCCCAAGGCTGTCGAAAAACTCTGCTTGGGATGGACTTCGCACGATTATTGCCACCCAATGTTCTCCAGGCATTGGTAAAGGTTGTGTATTGACGATGAAGGCACTCGGATACCTTGTAACGATTTGGGGTAATGTGTTACTAGCAAATACACCTTTCACATAGCATCTTAAGCAGGGGTCCGTTTTCACCATATTTAGCAGCTGTGTCGAATTCATGGTTGAATGTAGTTGATATCACGTGATTTGTCGACTTCCAGTAGAGATGAAAAGGTAGCAAATACAATTGCGTTAGCAGCTTTAGTTGTTGCTTGTTTAAATTTCAGTTCCAGTCTGGTGTTTCCCCGACGAATCAGATTTAAATACTCTTCTCCAAATCCACAGGAATCAATAGTGAAAACAAACAGCGAATATCCACTTCCAAAATTATCACGAGTGATGATCAGTCCGGCATCATTGTTCCATTTTCCCGAGGCTTCAAACAAACGAGCGTAAGCTGCTGAATACAGTCCCGCTGAGAAGTCTGTTTTGAGCGGTCTACCGGGTACACTTTCTCCGTTAACGTATATTCCGACGTCTGTTAACCCCATATGCTCAAAGTTAAAGGGGTTAGCGGTGTAGTCCCCATTGACGGCTTTCTGGTCCACCAAGGCCACCACGATGCGATCGGGTACCGCTTGAGGAAAAATGTTGTCCCAGTAAAACTCTGTGGATCCTTTAGGAATAGTATTCATTTTCAATTCATTTCGCATGATAGTATACTTCACGGGGGTTGCTTCTATCTGTTTACTATGATTCAGTAGAACGCCAGGGTCTACTCGCACTTTGGCTACTTTGTACACAACGTCCAGTAACTCTAATTTGAAAGCTGGTGAAGATTCAGCCGACATAATGACAAACGGGGCACTGGATCTAAAGAGTTTGATGTAAATGTCTACCCCGTTTATCAAATATTTATCTATATCAAAGACATCTTCCATCAGGTTTCCTTCCAACTCAAAGACTGCACTTTGCTGAGTGTATCCATACCGCACGACCAGTCCAGCATTCCCCCCATTGTATGCATTGGCGTCACTCAGGTTTCCCTCTTCTTTAAAAAACAGCTCGGATTGTTTCTGTGAACTAAGTTCGTCTCTCCCGCTGAATAAAATTGTCTTGAAATAGGCCTTCCACGGATAGTTGTTTGTGTTGAAAGAAACTAATTTGTTGTTCAAGTAGACATCCATCTGGGAAAACATACTTTGAAGTGGTAAATTTACAATGCCCGTTTTTTCATTTTCTGCCAGCGCCGTTCCATCTGCTTTCAAAATTCGGGCTTTCACATACAATTTACTCCTTTTTAAATCAATGTATTCTGCCCCCGAACCAGATACTACGATTTCGATTGGTGTATCGGATACTCCTATGCTAGAAATCGGTCTTGCTTCTGTAAAGTACACTTTTTCGACCGCTACCTGATTTGTTGGAGACGCAAAAAGAGACAGTTCCATAGGTTGAGCTATGTCTTTATTATCACTGCTTAAAAAGGCCATTTCTACTGTTTAAAGATACTCCTGTAACTGTCAATCTTAAACTCTTTCTTCTTTCTCGATTGTGTTTTCTTGCCTGGTGCTCCTCGCTTTTTCTTAATTGTCTTCTGTGTCGTTTTTCCTGACTTTTTTCGTTGTTTTGCAGGCTTAGACGACTTCTTCCTTTGAGATGTTGTTCGTTTCGATTTCTTGGAAGGAATGACAGACGATTGAGAACGTGGCCTTTTTATACTCCCCTGCACCTTGACGAATGGAACACCCTCTTTGACATCCTTGGCATGTTCGATCTTAGCTCTTTCCTCCACCGCAGTCACTGGGGTCATTTGAGTGCTGGTTTGTTGTACTGATTCTAATTGTGAGTGAGGTCTCAATGGAATGACATAAGACTTATAACTTTTCACACCTCTTCCAATTTGTTTAGGCTTGTATCTATAAGGGTTGAACTTTTTCTCTGCCATGTTCTTGTAAAAGATTTCCCACATTCTGGGATCACTGACGTAAGTTTGGCTATTCATCTTCACAGAACGTAAGGAAACTTCTTGAAATGAAGTGTTACGGTCACCGGTCCGTCTAAGAATGACACTAAGTTTCCTTCTCTGTCTGTTATATATATGCCAATCTGCTGCAATTGGCCGATTTTTACTGGAATGTAATACGGTAGTGGGTAAGTGATATTTTCTGGTTTCTTCCCCAGGTATATGCGTCTTAGGAGAGGTGCTTCTTTTCCACCAATAAGAGTTTCTTCACAAATATCACAACACACAAACAACTCAGATTCTTTTTTGGATGTAATCCAGCTTTCTGAGGAAAATTCTGTCAGGGCAACAGTCCAATATCCGTCGAATTGAATCTGTTTATTCAATTGAACTCGATAACAATTTGGTTTATTGTCAAAATAATCAGAACTGTCCGTAGACGTCAACACCATCCGAACGCTCATTTTGAATGAACACATCTTGTAGAAATTAGTGACTTTTATTGCTTTTCCAGAGAGCTTTCTGGAATCCAAGAATTGAATTTCTTAGGCCATCCTTCCCATTTTACAAATACTTCTTTGGTTTTTCCACGACGCCTCCTTTTAAGAATTTTTTCAACTCTATAGGCAACATCTTCAGACTTGACAACTTTTTGAAGCTCAGATTGGTAGAAGGTGCCTTCTATAGGATCGTCTGCCAAATCTTGTACTTTGTATACAGGTATTTGACCCCTTTTGTATCTTTTAACGACTTTGAAAAATTCTTCTGTCCATTTCTGTTGATAGTCTCTTTGAAAAGGGTGTTTAAGCTGTGATATCCTGACATTATCTCCAACTTTTAACTTGAAAAATGGTTTTACTCTTTTTTTCATTGTTTTCTTGGATGTATGCTGGTTACCATTCTTTTTTCTCAGATCCGATTTTGGTTTTGTTCCCGCAAGATAAGCATCGAGTCTTATTTCATCAGCATTTCCCTGGTTGACAGTAAGGGGAGCATTGCCACCCAAAGATCTGTGAGGTCTGTTGTTGTAACTTTTCACCAAGTCTTGCAACACATTCACAAATCGGTAAGTTTTGTTTTTCATGAAATAGCGATACATAAGGTTCTTCATGGTACGAATCACTCTCTCCGCATAATTTGCTTTGGTTTCATTTTGTGTGTATATCACGTTAATTCCTTCTTTTTTCAGAAACGTCTTTACCCAACGATTTTTGAATTCGCTACCTTTGTCTGTTCTAAGGGTGTGTGGTTTTCGTCCAGTTTGAAAAACTGATTTTAAACCATCGATGATGTTTTGATGATGTTTATTTGTCAAGGGGACTATAAATAAATATCGACTAAATATGTCAATTAAAACCAATAAGAATTTGTAACCGTCGTTGTGAGATGCAATATTACTGACGTCGGCTAAGTCACCATCCCACATAGAGTCGATTGTGTTCACTATTACTTTAGAGCGCGGAAACGTCTTACGAATAGGCTTATAAAGACTATATGAGTCTTCGTTGTTTAAAAATTGTCTTATTCTCCTTCTGCCAATCTTGTATTTGCCTTCCTGTTTAACGGCTTGATACAATTTTTCGGGACCAGCAAATGCTCCCGGTTTACCGGGAGTGTAGTAGAGATCCTTCAAGTAATCCGTGTAGTTTGACATACTGCGTTCCAATGATGATCCATCTTTGATTATCACCTTTTATATTCAAGTAACAAACCAATTAAGACAGGCAACTAATTACTATTCATTTTTATTAGATTTCGAATGAAAAACAAACATGTGTATATATAATTATTCTCATCATTAATTTTGAATTCAGTGTTCATGGTCATTAGGTCAATCAAGATCACTCTCAATCGATTTCACGTCCTGTAAATCTCCCACATTGCATTCCTTGGACATATTGTCTTGGGCATCGTAACCGAACGGGGTACATTCGGGACAGTCTAACATTCCAAGTTGATTTTGATGAGATTCGCTGAACATACAGAGTTCGGTGTCTTTGAGCTCTGGAACAGATTCATGCATTTCTTCAAGGGCATCTCTAAGTCTGGCTAGTTTGTTTCCGTTCAAAGTGACACCCTTCTTTGTCGGTATGGGTTCTGGGGCATCGTCGGGCTTCCAAAAGTGTCTTATATCCACTGTAGGGTAGCCGGGTGACAATGAGACGAACACGCCTCCGCCAATATGCCACTGCACTTCTCCATTCTCCTTTCCAATGTTGTCTATGTAGTCTTGGATATCTGGAAGAAGGGATTCAAATTTTAACCAACGAGCCAAAGGAAAGGTGACTCCTTTCTTTGTGGCAATGAGACGACCATGGGATTCTGCGAGATGGCGAATGTGAACGTAAACCGTTCCCTTGTAAGGCATGACGGTGAGGAACAGGTCATTAAAGTCATCCAGACTTATCCTACATCTTGGCTCCTGAGACTGAGGGTGTGTAGCTTTCTTTGATTGGTTTCCGGAATCTCCTCTTTCTTTGGTAGGAATGACTAAAGATCTTGCCATAGCTAATTTCTTTTCGTATTCAGACTTCGTATCATCGTCATTATTCATCAAGAGTCTCGATAAATCAGCTTGATTGGCTTTCATTAAGGCCATTCGGAATCCCACAAAAGCCCTCGATCCTCGACGTAAAATGATACTAATCAGTTTTCTGCTTTGGTCGTAACTGGTTTTCTCGGCTTCTATGCGTTGCCTCATTTCGTCGGTAATTATGTTTGAAGCATACAAATGTTCCGCGACTCGAATTGCCATCATCTTCTTCACCAATATAGTGTAGTTTGCCTTAATAAGGTTTTGATGTTTATCCTCCATCTCTGTCCACATCAAAACTCTCACAATAAAAAAAATGAAGTTAACCCGTATCCTCTCTGAGACTTGTTCAGGACTGGTGAAAATCATTCAAATCGATCAAATTTATACATCATTTAATCACGTGGTTCGTGACTGTAGACTCCGCCTTGACTGTAGACTCCCCTCTGACTGTAGACTCCCCTTTGGCTATATACTCCCCTTTGGCTATATACTCCCCCATGACATCAGTGACTGTAGACTACCCTCTGACTGTAGACTACCCTCTGACTGTATACTACCCCACGACGTCAGTGACTGTAGACTTCAATTTGACTGTAGAAAACACTGGCTGTAGATTTTGACATTACAGATCTTTAACATTATGGGTTTCCAAGTTTTGTGTATGAAATTGAGTACGCATTATTTGTACATTTTTCTCCAGTATAGGATTTAAAACTTTTGATGCATGATGTATTCTTCTTTGAAAACGATATCTGTCCAAAGCCATGGTCATCCATTCCCCCTTTCGATCTTCATAGGGAATATAGATAATCGTTTTCTTGTCTGAAAATGTCACAGTCTTGCCCATAGTTTCAAGCTTTGACAATTCAACATTTTATTCATGCATCACTTTATATACGATTCTGTGCTTTTAAAATAGATTCATCCATATGATCGACAGATGTTTTAAGGTACTGCCACTGTGTTTTACTCAAGGTAATTCCTTTGTTCCCCGGTTTTCCAGCATGAAATCGTCGTATGTCAATCTGTATGGTGTCGTTGATGCATATCATGGCATATACTTCGTTCGAGAGTGGGTACCGATCCACGTATGAACATGTTTTAATAACATCTTTTTCCAAAGTAGGGCGTAAAACACAGTCTACCTGATTAGGTTTTTTCTTCTCGTGTAAAACACTGACAGCGATGCACAAAGAAATAATAAGAACAACTGCAAAAAAGCTAGGTACTACAATCCCGATTTTTTTCTTCAACTTCTCTTTTAACATCCCTTTGCAATCATTTCCACAATCACTTGTTAGAAGTTCCATCATTACCACTTGTTCAGCCATCTTTGATCAAAATGATTTTGCTAAACCACCGTATTCCCATTTATATATATACATAACGTATGACCTCTGTGGGCGGGGTTTTCAATACCCTATGATGTCATCTTGAACTGTAAAAATCCGATTCTCTCAAGGTCTGTGGAAAGTATTTTTTCGGCATAATTCTACGTTTCAATATGTATTCTTCAGATCCCCAGCTGTCTGCAATGTCATAACCATTTCTCATTTTTTCCTTAAAATCAACAATGCAATCTTCTTTTCTGTCAAACCATTGACTTTCTTGTAAAGTCCATTTCTTTTCATTTTTTCTTAAAGCACTCCAGGCCAAAATTTTCCATTTGTACTGCTTTTCCTGAGTTGCCATCGTTATGCCAACGCAACTGAGATTTACAGGGTATTTATTCATATTTTTAAAAAAGACTCCCTTATGACGTAAGTGAGACTACCTCTTGACTGTAGACTTCCCCTTGACTGTATACTCCCCTTTGACTGTGGACTCCCCCTCTGACTGTATACTCCCCTTTGACTGTATACTCCCCCTTGACTGTATACTCCCCCTTGACTGTATACTCCCCCTTGACTGTATACTCCCCCTTGACTGTGTACTCACCCCTGACCTCAATGACCTATGTGGGGAAAAACCCATGACGTCATCTTGACTGTATACTGACTGTGTACTGTCCCCCTTACTACTCTTGCTTCCGTTTCTTCTGTGCAGCTCTCTTAACCTTAACGTTCTGAGAATTCAAGTGTTGACAAATCGGATACAGAGAATTATGTCAGATATCAGAGATATAAATGTTTGAGAGTGTAGATTAGGCATCTAGCCACGCTCGCCTAGCGGTCAATGTCTACGTAGTTAAAAAAAAAAAAAGCTTTTTAAAAACATCGATATTCAACCTTCTCAACTTCCGGGACATTTTTCAAACAATGAAGTATCTCTTAATTCATGTTTTCCATATTAAAAGAGTGTACTTTTGCTGGCTTGCAATACTAACAATGTCATACTAACAGTCGTTTTGTATGGAGTTAATTAAAGTTACCATTATATTATTTATTTTTAGGTTTCAGTATGTGTCTACATTGTTTCCTTTAAAAAAAAAAACCAAGTTCTATATATATATATATATATATATATATATATATATATATGCATAAAATAAGTTCTATATACTTACTGAATTAGATTCGTTCCAATAGGTACCCTTTAGAGCATGCATTGCACTGAAATATCACGTGACCTTGTACTTCGGGACAAAGCCTTTGTGTACAACGTATTCTATCATTTAAAAATAATATAATACATGTAACGTTTAAAGTCAAAAATAAATAACTGATAAAACGTGTCAAAAATTTCTAATTTATTTCACGATAAATCCATTTTTAAATATTATGTTATTTTATTGCCATATCGAAATGTTTGATTAGAAACAACATTTTCTTGAAATTTTTATTTGTTTTTAAAATACAATTCTAAATTCTTTACACTCCGAAAATCATGGACAACTTTCACATATTTTTTTTGTTCTACGTATTGTGTGCTAATCTTTTTTAGATAAAAGAAATGAAAAGTCATGGTGTGAAGTCAACAAGATTTACTAAAGAAAAGGCGGTAGGAGATTGAGTTAGAGAAAGTCTCCACTTCCGTATAAGTGATGGTTTGACTGACTGACTGATTCAGTTCAGCATTGGTTAACAGTTAACTTTTATTTTCTCTGCTATATAACTAAAGAAGGAAAATATATCTGTTGATATCTAAATCTACGCACTATATACCAGTGCAGATACATGTACATCACCAGATATCCAACATATATATGTATATATCGTACATATACACATACATGTAAACGTCACCAGATATATACCGTAGATGTACCTCTAAACGTCACCAGATATATACCCTACATGTACCTCTAAACGTCACAAGATATATACCGTAAATGTACATCTAAACGTCACTAGATATATACCGAACATGTACATGTAAACGTCACTAGATATATACCGTACATGTACATGTAAACGTCACTAGATATATACCGAACATGTACATGTAAACGTCACAAGATATATACCGCACATGTACATGTAAACGTCACAAGATATATACGTACATGTACATGTAAACGTCACAAGATATATACGTACATGTATATGTAAACGTCACAAGATATATACATACATGTACATGTAAAAGTCACAAGATATATACCGTACATGTATATGTAAACGTCACAAGATATATACGTACATGTACATGTAAAAGTCACAAGATATATACCGTACATGTAAACGTCACTAGATATATACCGTACATGTACAGGTAAACGTCACTAGATATATACCGTACATGTACATGTAAACGTCACTAGATATATACCGAACATGTACATGTAAACGTCACAAGATATATACCGCACATGTACATGTAAACGTCACAAGATATATACGTACATGTACATGTAAACGTCACAAGATATATACGTACATGTATATGTAAACGTCACAAGATATATACATACATGTACATGTAAAAGTCACAAGATATATACCGTACATGTATATGTAAACGTCACAAGATATATACGTACATGTACATGTAAAAGTCACAAGATATATACCGTACATGTAAACGTCACTAGATATATACCGTACATGTACATGTAAACGTCACTAGATATATACCGTACATGTATCTGTAAACGTCACCAGATATATACCGTACATGTACCTGTAGATGAAATGCTATGCACGATTCTCAAGGTTGTAGTAGTGAGGGTTCTTTATCGTGCCAACACCTGTGTATAGTGACACGGGGCATTCGTTACTGATAACATCCAAAAGACCCGTCACTCTCACTTCTTGGGCCAGGTCCATGACAGCGATTAGATTTGAAGCGATGCCGGGATAGGAAGTCCAACTCGGACCTCCTGAGTGCGACACATGTGCCTTCCTTAAAGCTGACATGAATTAATAAATATAGTATAATTCTATATGTCCGCCATATTTCTTTGCTAATCCGCCATATTAGTTGGATATTCTATTGTTATATGTATCAGGGTTCGCATGGTATATAAGGGGACGAGTTTTGCTACGCTTCATTTCACATCAGTGTCTTCGATTTACCTGTGCGGGTAGCTTCGACAGGTAACACGTACATCTCCGATACTAATTTATAGGACATCAAGAAGAAATGAAATCACGTTTTGAAACACCATGCAGTTCTCAAAATTACAATAAACATATCGTACAGTAGTAAATCATTCTAAAACCTTTGGATAAATAAATATAGAATGTCTTTTCTTTACGTGAATGTGCGTACATTTGCAATAAATATGTCAAAACTATACAAAAACGCGGAGAAATATTTCATCTATTATCTAGATCTATTGATGAAACGGAATAAGCAAAGGGTATAAAATCTATACCATTCACACTTACTTCAAGCAAAATGCAAATACATAAATGTTACTGTACGTATAAAGAAGACATGGTCATGTACGCTCGTTATGAAAAAGCATCGAATGCGGATGACTATTTACCTGGGTCTACTCGTAATATCTGTAAAGGACCGAGGATGTACAAATGTACGTGTACACTTGTCGAAAATACTCAAAGTAGTAGTAAAACTCCCTTTATTAGCATAATCCATGAAACAAAACGATACACTCCATTTGTATTCCAACAGTAAACAACATTGTCCATTGTACAGACTGCGACACACTTAGCCCGTGCCGATCAGCTATCTTCAATCAGGGGAAGTATCAGAGTAGAATAGTTACCCTGTAGTGTGCATGAATCCTTATACTGTATGATTTACTTGTCAGAGTATTGCAGATTTATAAATCAGGATATCATTTAGGCACATAAATCCTTTGTGCAAAGATAATTTGCATATACAACACTGCATGAGTGTATGGAGAGAGAGAGAGAGAGAGAGAGAGAGAGAGAGAGAGAGAGATTCAAACGATGATCTTGTAATAATCGCGCTCTTATTAAGACAAATGATATCGTTAATTCAATATAAGAGAACAGTAACTCAATATTGCTCTCATTAATTGATAATACAGATTTATTTGATTCATTTAAAGCACGCAATAATTAAAAATTAAACATATCTTTAAATAATGTTATTTTCAATTACTTCATTTTATGCTAATTCGGCGCTCAATAGATCTTATATATCTATGCCATTTTGCTTTATTACATTCTGCGTTGAACTCGACGCAAATTGTAGTAATGCAAAATGTAATAATTGAGAGTTTATTATATGCGTAGTTATCAAGCACATAGAATTGTTTTTTTTATTTAAACATATTTTATTGAGAAGCTCAACAGGATTGGGCAACAGGCATAGCCTATGTAGGCCCTCTCCCAAATACAAAGGTCAAGTACAAAGTACTTAGAATCAAGGGGAGGGGACAAGAGTGTCTGTCCCCCACTTTTGATAACAATATCCTTTTTTTTTTTCTAATGTTTTCCGCCACACTCAACAATTTTTCAGTTATCTGGTGGCACCCAGTTTTTGTTGGTGGAAGAGAGAAACCAGATACAATGTACCTGGGAAGAGACCACCGACCTTCCGAAAGTAAACAGGGAAACTTTCTCACCAACCGGCGCGAGCGGGTTTCGAACCCGCGCCGACAGAAGTGAGAGGCCGTTATTTTGTAATGCAAGTAAAAAATATATTGGGTGACAACCCAACCCCCAACCCTCCCAAACTTGACCCCAGCTTGAAAGTTCTGATATAATAGTAGAAGACACACACCACCACCAATTAAGAAAATGAAGATATTATGAGGCACTCATAGTAGAGGACTCTAACCACCCCATCCCACCCCCAACGATGGAAGAAAATGAAGTGTAGGGGGAAATTATTGAGGCAGTCAAAGTAAAAGACTCTTTTAACCCTTCACCCCCACTTTAGGACTTTGAACATCGGATAAAACATCTTGGTTTGTTTGGGTTTTTTATTTTATTTTATTGCTGTTTTCGTTCATCTTTTTTAATTATTATTTTGAATGGCAAGAAATGTTGAAGAATCCAATTTTCCATTTTTTTCATCCTGTTGTAACCCCCCCCCCCCCCCCCCCCCCCATGAAAAATGACGATACATGTCTGGTTATTACATGTACATTTTACTTTTCAACACATACATGCATACTAATTGTATGGTGTAGAATTGCACCCTTTACCAAGTTTTCCTTCATTTACAGTGTAAGGAATGGTAAACCAAAATCACAAAACATAATGCATAAAGGCCAAGATAGTTTTAAGCGTAGGAACTTCATTCACGAATACATAAATACATGTATTCAGAAAAATCGCATGCATGCATTGCAGGACTATAGCATGTGTGTTTTAACGTTTCTGTAACATGCCATAATGATTATTTTCATTTCGTAGATCTGGCGCAATGGATATATTCTGTAAATAGACATACCGCTGTACGTCGAAATTTCATATCCAAATGTATTCGATAAGATGTTAGTATTCGTAAATCAGTAAAATTCGTGTTGAGGTTTTATTTGATATGATACAGTGTCAATCTACTATAATGCATTAGTAGGATATGCAAAAGGCAAGAGTATAAACATTTTCTAGTATCGATATCTATATGATCACGAAAAAACATCATATAATTTGTATCCGGATTCATATGCCGATTTAGATATCAATAAAAACAAAGCTGCATAGTTTGGGGGAGGGGGTTCTAATGAGTCTGATGAAATTAAAAGAAGGAACCCCACATCTGCATTCAAACTAGATGTACTTCAAAATTAATTCATTTCTGCTCTGACTGAAAGCATGATTCTAAATTCGGGAACGAATCTTGCATACAAAATAATTAATAGGGGAACACATAAATTCGAGCTCCTTTGGAATTTAATGAAATGCAAATATGCTCCTTTCTTTCAACACGAATTGATATGTTGTTTCAGGCACGTATACAGGGGGTTGGGGTGGGCAGGGAGGCTGGGCTGGTCTGCTCTCCCCACTTTTTTGACAATTTACTTTTTCCCGTTATTCTAACATACAAAGTCAGTATTTTCTACATGCAGTTTAAACTGGTATATATATATATTTTGAATTTGTAATGAATTCAATTATAAGCATCAACTCCTGTAAGTTTTTAATATATTGTCAATAACAAATTTTTAAATAGTTGGAATTTTTTAATGCTTGTAAGCTTACCATTATATCAGTGATCAATTTTCTTTCCTTCTGTGAAATGATATTGAACATCGAAGTAGAACACACTCTCTCTCTCTCTCTCTCTCTCTCTCTCTCTCTCTCTCTCTCTCTCTCTCTCTCTCCTGTTCAATCAATGAATATGGACATACAGAGACCGTAAATAATTATGTGGTTCCTAATGAAACAATAAAACTATATTTTCGTTTATACATTTCCTTTTATATGTGTCTTTGTGTAATCAACTGTTTATTATGGATTGCAAATGTAATACCCGCATTTTTAAACAGATGTATATTTTCGATCATTATTCCCTTATTTGTATATCCAAATTTGTATATGATCATCGATAAATTTTGAATTGAGCACGCAATATATCCAACCAGATGCTCAATGTATATGATTAGATTCCCGGTTTCTATCAACTGCAAAACCTCGACCAGACAAGCATTCAATGCAGGAAAAATTTTCGATTCTGACATCTCCCCTGATTGAAGACACCCTATTTGGCACGGGTGAAGTGTGTCGCAGTCTGTATAATGGAATGACAACGTGTTGTAAAGTTCTAACGAGATACAAATGGAGTTTATCATTTTGTTTCGTAGATTTATCAGAATAAAGAGAATCTAATATTTTCGGTAAGTGCACATCTCCGATACCTGTTGAATAGACGTCCGTATTTGATACGGTGTTTTTTGTGGCGAATATGCCATGTGCATTACATATTATGCATATGACATGTACCTGTATTTTGCAAGAATTGATATAAATAATATATTTTATGCTCTTTGCTTATTCCATTCTATCAGTATGTAATTGGCAAATGATTTCTTCGCATTTATTTCATAAGAAGCTGCAAATACTTGCTTGCACTTGCAAGTATGCAAGAAAAACTTTTTTGTGCATTTTTTTTCTAAATTATCTAATCTTTCGGAATGTTGCATTGGTATACAATAAATATTTTGTAATTTTGAGCAAAGCATATTGTTTTAAAATGTGATTTTATTTGTTTCGCATTTCCCTATATATTACTATCGGAGATGTGCACTGGTCGAGTCCACCTAGAAAAATCACTCAGGTGTGACAATCACATTTGGGGTATATACGGGTAGAGTAAATTAGGCTACCTGAGAGAAATATGGCGGATAAGATGAAAAAGGTGTATGTATTTATTAATTCATGTCAGCTTTAAGGACTATACCGCGAAACTTAAAAGACGTAAATATTGAGTAAGGTTCTTAGAAGATATTATTTTCGACCAAAACAGCGGTTGATGGGATATTGAATTAGTTACTGTTATCGTGTGCTGATGTAGCGGATATTTTGGATTGACAATGGTCTCATTGTGGAGTCAACATCACATTTCTGAACATATCTGAACAAGACATATATTGGAGAACCATAGCGGAATCATGTCGAAGGACAAGCGGAGTAAGAATGTAACCCCCAAAAAACTACATTTTTAAAAAATGCCATTGAATTATTCTGCACAGCATAACAAGCAGAGGATGACGTTGTACTGAACCAAGTAGACTTACTAACTGTTGTCATGAATACCAACTGTTGCAAAGATAGCCATTTCGATTTCTTTAAATATCAACAAATGCATACCATCAATTGCAAAGTACTTTATAAAACACTACCAGCTGTAACTGATGGGATTTTTCAACTACCCAAGTATACACCAATGAACACCGACCAGTATAACTAATACAATCGTCAAGATCTTATGAAAAATAAAGATGGGAATATCAGGAGAGCTTATCTATTGTTAATTTCTGTGGAAACGAGGGGGGGGGGGTAATTTATGGGGATAGGAAAGACCAAATATGAAAAAAAAACCTCGTTTCCAGACATTAATCTATTGTGAGCGTTTCGTAAAAACCACCATAGCCTCGGATACGAAAACGATGATTGCCGAACATAATCGGGTTAATGACACTGAGGCCAGGTCATACGAAGATGGAAACTACTGTACATTTCGTTTGAATTAAAATATTACATCGTATCATGAATGACTTATACGTATTATAAGAATAAACAAAATGTGTTTGTAAAACACAAATGCCCCCGATAATGGCCAACTCCAAAGATGGCCAAGGTCACAAGTACAAATATCTTGGTACCAGTAGAAAGATCTTGTCACAAGAAATGTTCATGTGCAATCTGAAAGCTCTAATACTTACCATTTAGAAGCTGTGACCAATGTAAAAAAAAAAAATTAAAAGTAGGTAAAATGCCAAGGTCAAAAGGTTTAGTACCCACGGAAAGGTCTTGTCTCAAGGACTATTCATGTGAAATATCAAAGCTCCAGCACTCAATGTTCAAAAGTTATTAGCAAGGTTAAAGTTTTTAAAAAGTAGGTCAAACTCGAAGGTCAAGGGTAAAAAAAAATTTGGTACCCACGGAAAGGTCTTGTCACAAAGAATATTCATGTGAAATATCAAAGTTCTATCACTTAATGTTCAAAAGTTATTAGCAAGGTTAAAGTTTCAGACAGAATTACAGAATGACAGACAGACCAAAAACAATATGCCCGCCGCGATCTTCGATCTCGGGGGCATAAAAAGTTATTAATACACAAGTGTGCCACTCAAATGAAATTTCTATGAAATTGGCATATTGGATAAATTGTTTACATATCTGGCACTTGCGCATCGTCCCTCTTCTGCATTTTCCCGAATGTTTTACCTTCAAGGTCAATGCACATCACATCTGATATCCCTGCCAGGATAGACAATAATTTACGAATCATCATTTTCTGCTTATTCAAGAATTTATTGCTTCAGATCCACTCTTATTCAAAGAAATTCTGTACATTCAATCACAAACGTTCTTTATTTTTCAGTTTGTTTTACCGTCAGTTACATCTTGCATTGCTTAAATTATATCATATGCACACATTATTGGTCTTAGTCTTGAACATTTGCTAACTGCAATCTGCTTGACATTAGGATATAATTTTAAACAGTCTCCAGAATCAAAGTTCTTCACAGGCAACGTCGTGTACTCCATCGGCTTGCCATCATCCAATACCCAGTGCGATCCATTCCACTGCCCTTGAATGAACGGCTTGTTTCCTTGATTTTCTTCAGGGACGGAAACTAAAATGATAATGTATATAGAATACAGATCAGATTATTGTTCTCAATAGTGATAAAAAAAATAATAACAAAACGTATGAATTTCGAATTCCTTTCTTTTCTTTGGTCCAATGTTGGAAAAGTAACAATTTTTTACATCACCCAGAAGACATGTGGAAGTGAACAAAACGCAGACACGTTACAACCGGTGGGGGTGGGTGGAAATTGTACTTCTTCCCGCTTAACATGATAATTTAAGTCCGATATCTTAAAATATTTGCAAGCAAAGTTTAATTCATTGACTGCCCCTCCCCCTTTCATAGTAGCACATGTAGTGAGAGGTATTTAGAATAATTTGTGAACGGACTAATCTACCCATTAATCTTTTCAAAAGTTCCAGTTCCTCGCCCGATCTGATGTTGATGATACTAGCGTTTCTACTGGAGCACTGCTTACGGCCTTCAAACACATCATAATTGCCCACATAGGAAATACAAATATTCAAGGTTCTGACGTCACTGAACTCCTCACGACATCTTTCTGATAAAAAATAAAACAGAATTAATATTCTACCAATATTGTAAAAAAAAAAGGGGGGGGGGCTTTCTACAGAGATCTAAGAGACAAAATCACTTCAGTATTATTTGACCTTGATTTTAAGATAGTTTGTGAAATTAATTTTAACACAAGATTTTTAAGGTTAGGTGTTTAAATGTAATAACCTATATAGCGGAAAAAAAATCTTAATTTACTTTGTACAACGACAAAAGTTCTTAATTTACTTTGTACAACCTCATTAAACGTATTTGATATGATATATTTCACACTAATTTCTTTCTAAAGGACAAAAGTAATTATTTTTCTAGGCTTTATTGGTTCATCACGAGTACAGACGAGATCAGCTGTGGGTATGACACAATCTTCCCGCGTCGAGAGGTTGCGATCCTATGGAATGTGATGGGTCACAAACCCGTGAGCATGTTGAGACGTTCATTATCTCTAGACATGTAAAAAAAAAAAAAACTTTGAATTTTTTATATTACAGACAATTTTAAAAGAGGTTGTAGAAAAAATACACACGGTCTGTAGCGTCATATTCCAAACAAAACAAAACAATTTATACTGGAAGCAAGATTTCTACATCTTACATTCTACCTGTTTCTACGCGAATATAATTGATTTTTAAATTCATTGGATCATGTACAAATTTTATTACTAAAAAACACATCAAAGTGTTCCAGCCATACGAATTCCGTCACTTTTTTGTAATTTTGTCAATACAATTATGTAAAGCTACCTATGACTCGTCATCAGAAGTCATAATTTGTAATGATACACGTATGATTACAATTTATCCATCTGCAAAGAAATTGACAAACAAATGAACGAAGGTTAGTTTTAAAAAAAAGTTGGTAGAGGTTTTAAAAAGGTAATGAATGACCTATATGCAAGGTGAAGATAACAAACAGTGATCAATCTCATAACTCCTATAAGCAATACAAAATAGATAGTTGGGCAAACACGGACCCCTGGACACACCAGAGGTGGGAGGAGTAAGCATCCCCTGTTGACTAGGGACCAGGGATCACAGGAATTGATTTCAAATCAAATTATTTTCAAACTGTTTTGCAGCATCAGGGTCTCTTGTGTGCTTGATAATCTTGTTAGATATAGGTACTCCCAACTTGTCACGTAAATTCCTTACCCCCGGAACCACGGAAATACTCCCAGCCATCGTTGCTTCCTGCAGTAGTAACGCTAGTTCCAAAAGACAAGGTTGAATGCAAAACACATTCATTGTCGCTGGGTCGATGTTGAAAAGAGAGACATTTCAATGATGATAGGCATTGTAGTGCACAGTCCTCTAGACAACCAGGTGAAGATCCCAGCACCGTGGAATTATGGGACTGAAGATTAGTGAAGTTTGCAACCTTCACAAACAACATGTGCTCGTTGTTCATGCCAAAGACTGCCGTAAGTGCAACTCCAAAAACAAAAATACAGGTTTCAATTGCCATGGTTGAATTCAAATGAAAATATCAATTTTACATCAGACGCAGTAATGTGAACGGCATGAAGAATCCATCTTTTTCACGGGAAAAAAGGACATTCGGACATCCAGATTCATTCAATATTGAAAGGTTTTAACGTTGTCCACTTCAGAAAATAAAGGTTTTATATTTGCAAAGAATACGTCACTAAGCGTATGATAATGGATTATGATAAATATGTGTATTATGGGTAAATTTTGAAGTCAAATAGCAATTGCGTTAACCATTTTCCATATATTGTCGAGTAAATATACCTTTTGAGCAGAACAATTAAGATAGAGATGTATTGATTTCTTTTTATCAATATTTTTTTTTTTACATTTTGCGCAGTTCTTCTATTATCTTTAGTTGAAAAAAAAAATAGAGTCAAGTTTTAGCACAGAAAGGCTATGATAAATGATGAGATAGTGGTAGATTTTTTACCTTACCCATTTATTTAATCACAGAGTTATATAATGCAGCAGCTAATGAAGGATGAAGATAACGAATAGTGAACAATCTCATAACACCTATGAACAATACAAAATAGAGAGTTGGGAAAACACGAACCCTTGGACACACCAAAGGTGGGATCAGGTTCCTAGGAGGAGTAAGCATCCCCCTGTAGACCGGTTATATCCGCCGAGATCCCTAAAGCTTGATCAGGTAAACGGAGTTATCCATAGTCAAAGACAATGTGCCAAGAACAGCCTATCAATCGGTATGAAACACGTCAGACAGCATTTGATCCAATGATAGGTTGTATTGACAAACTAGATTGTTATAACGAATATACTGTAGAATTTGCGAAATGCTGATTTTTAAATGAGATTGTTGAAACCCATGCAACATCAACTTGTTCGTCACCAGCCTGCCTCAATTTTAAAACTGACCATACGCAGAACAAAAACTTGAATCAGTCGAGAGATATAAACACCATATGCAGGTGATAATGGAATATTTCTACATAGCTACTGACAAACAAGTTAATGGTACAGGGATTTCAACAGTCTCGATTGAAGTCAGCATTTCGCAGATTCTATGGTCGTTATAACGATCTAGTTCGTCAATACAACCTCGCATTGGGTCAAATGCTGTCTGACGTGTTTCATACCGATTGTTAAGCCGTTCTTGGCACACTGATTTTGACTGCGGATAACTCCGTTTACCAGATCAGGATATGGGGCTCACGGCGGGTGTGACCGGTCAACAGGGGATGCTTACTCCTCCTAGGCACCTGATCCCACCTCTGGTGTGTCCAGGGGTCCGTGTTTGCCCAACTATCTATTTTGTATTGTTTGTAGGAGTTATGAGATTGATCACTGTTCGTTATCTTCACCTTGCATTTATGGGAAGTTGACGATGGAGAAGCTGAAATAATCCTGTTTGTCATGAAGTTCCGTTCTTTGCTGTAAATATCTACTTTCAATAAGGTATCTAAGTATGAAGCAGAAGTGAACGACTCTGTGGTGTCTTTTATTTCGAGTTCACTGGGATATATCGAATGGACATATGAATGAAAATTATTATTGTTAATAGATGAAACGTCGTCGATATATCTAAATGTCAAATTGAAGGCCACAGTAAGATAATTTTCTTCTCACGTAGAAAGTTTCAATAAATTCTGCTTCATATGAATATAAAAACAGGTCAGCTATCAAAGGAGCACAATTCGTGCCCATGGGAATTCCAATAGACTGTTGGAAGACTTGATCACCAAAGACTACAAAGATATTGTCAATGATAAACTCCAGCTTATTTTTAATTTCAACTTCAGAGTACTTGTGCTTGGAATTAGAGTGAAGTTAAACCAAGTAATTTTTGGATAACTGATAACTAGATATGAATATTTCCGTTTTCCATTTTTGTTGAAGAAGCAACTGTCTATGATTCAGAAAGTTTAATTTTTAATCTATCGTGAGGAATGGTCGTGTAAAGTGTTGAAAAGTCATTCGTTTTGATGTTGTTGATTTGAGAAAAGCTTTGCGATTTCAAGTTTACTAAAACTTCTTTAGCATTTTTCAGAATCCACATCTGACATATGTAGTGGAATGGTACATTTGAAGTTTCTCCTTCACAGCTGTTAATATTTTCGTGAGGAGCAAAGATAGAGGCTTGGTAGAACATTTACTGGATCCAGCAATGTATCTTTGTTTGTAAGGGTTTTTATGAAGTTTAGGAATCCGTATAGATCTTTAAAACAAGCTAGGTGACTCAATGTTTCAAGGTATTATTACACAAATCCCAACAATCATAAATGTAATCAACTATTTTATATCCACAACTATTTTACAAACTTGAGCTATCTGACTTTGACGCAGCTTGTTTTTGCATCTTCCTATCAGATTTAATGTAACTAACAGAAACACATTAATAATATTATGTAAATTTATAAAAATTATCATAGAGAGAACTAGTTCTCCATGTTAAACATTCTTTTAGTAACTTTCCCCCGCATGTTTGCTTTTATTTTGTAAGTCATTATTGATATCCTTTTCAATGCTTTACGTTGTATTGTAAGAAAATAAAACATTGATTGATTGACACCTTCCTCTGGATCAATGCATCAAATTCAATAGTACAGGGTGTCCCACAATATCGGATAGCATTTCTTCTCTGATTAACTTTCGAATAGGTTTTTCTAACGACAAAACAAATGCATTTTTATGAATTTATATAATGTAAATATTATACAGAATTTGTTTTAAGAACATGCATATGAAAGGTGAAGATAACGAACAGTGATCAATCTCATAACTCCTATGTGCAACATACAATAGAGAGTTGGGCAAACATGGATTTCTGGATATACCAGAGGTGAGATCAGGGAAGTAAGCATCCCCTGTCGACCGGTCACACCCGCTGTGAACCATATAACTTTACCGTCGTAACTTTTGATTAGATTGCCAGTTGGTTGGTGAAAACGTGAGAAAGTCAGGTGGGTTTGATCGGTGGTGACGGGATACGAGTAGCTCAATTAGTACTTGATACAGCACCTGTCTGTAGATCCAGGGGTCCCAGGTTGGAACCTCGGCATTTTCAGTTATGTTTTCTCCTTTTCGGTTACATATAAATAACGTGATAGAAGGGAAACTCTGGTTATATTCGAGTTGTTATGGGTAACAACCACAGCGGTTCAACGGTTACAACCACAGCGGTTCAACGGTTACAACCACAGCGGTTCAACGGTTACAACCACAGCGGTTCAATTGTTACAACAACAGCGGTTCAACTGTTACAACCACAGCGGTTCAATTACCCAACCATAGTTTAGTGGTAGAGCACCTGATGGAGCCCAGAATTTAATTCAAGGGGTATGTCATATGCAAAAGGTTTTAATTTTTGCGATTCCCCGATGTTGTCCGGGTTCGAAGATATTTTATTTTACTGTTCAGGTATACGAAGTCGACCCTTGCCTTGCAGATTGGATTTTTGCTTTGTGTTTTGCAAAGTGTGTTGCATCATTGTTATTGACCTTCGGTATAATCTAAAATGTCTTAATTTTTTTTCATTTTTTTTTTTTATTTATTTATTTTTATTTTTTGCCAAATTAAATTTAAAAAAAATATATATTGTGTAGGTTCAAGATAATCCTTCCAATTTTTTTTTATTAAAGAAGGAAAATGGAGTGTGTGTTCTCTTTCCCTCCAGATTCTAACAATATCTTCGTGGTCTTTGGTAAAGAACGTTTAGTAAATTTGAAATCACAAAACTTTTCTCAAATCAACAAGATCGAAACGTATGACTTTTCAGCTCTTTACACGACCATTCCTCACGATAAATTAAAGATTAGACTTTTTGACATCATAGACAGTTGCTTCGTCAACAAAAATGGAAAATGCAAATATTCCTATCTAGTGATCAGTCATCCAAAAATAACTGTTAAACGTCACTCTGATTTCACGCACAAGTACTCTGAAGTTGAAATGAAAAATATGCTGGAGTTCGCTATTGAAATAATCTTCGTGGTCTTTGGTTATCGGGTCTCCCAACAGTCTGTTGGAATTCCAATGAGCACGAATTGTGCTCATTTGTTGCAAACTGACAACTCAACTGTATGACAAACGGGATGATTTCAGCTTCTCCATCGTCAGCTTCCCATATTTATGTAGCAATATTCCATTATCACCTGTACATGATGTGTATATATCTCAACTGATTCGATATGCTAGAGCTTGTACTGTGTATAGACAGTTTTTAAATCGAGGTAAGCTACTGACAAACAAGTTGATGGTACAGGGGTTTCAACAGTCTCGATTGAAGTCAGCATTTCGCAAATTCTATGGTCGTTATAACGATCTAGTTCGTCAATACAACCTATCATTGAGTCAAATGCTGTCAGACGTGTTTCATACCGATTGTTAGGCCGTTCTTGGCACACTGATTTTGACTGCGGATAACTCCGTTTACCTGATCAGGATATATAATAGGGCTCACGGCGGGTGTGACCGGTCAACAGAGGATGCTTACTCCTCCTAGGCACCTGCATCCCACCTCTGGTGTGTCCAGTGGTCCGTGTTTGCCCACTATCTATTTTGTATTGCTTATAGGGGTTATGAGATTGATCACTGTTCCATATCTTCACCTTTCATTTATACTATAGTAGTAGTACGTTGGGCATGTTTCGCCTTTCCAACTTTATGCTGCGTATGTTGTGTGGATATTTTTGAGATAAATGAAATGTCCTGGTGTGAAGTAAACAAAATTTACTAGAGAAAAGCATTAGAAGACATATTGAAGTAGAGAGAGGGACATATCAACTCAGTTTCGAATTAATTTCCAGAGAAGCAATCATATAGATAGGGCTCATGGTGGGTGTGACCGGTCGACCGGGGATGCTTACTCCTCCTAGGCACCTGCTCCCTCCTCTGGTGTGTCCAGGGATTCGTGTTTGCCCAACTATCTATTTTGTATTGCTTATTGGAGTTATGATATTGATCACTGTTCGTTATCTTCACCTGTCATGTGACTAAATCAATTCTCTCAAATGTCTTTGTTCACACTATTTATCATGGATTAATATTATTTTAGTTATACATGAAATGTTAAAATTATTAAATATGTAAAAGTCAACTTACTTACTGTCAGTGATTCTAAATCCTGTAACAGAAATGTCCTTCCATCACTACCTGGACTATCTAGCCAAATGTGTAGCTCAATGTAAAACTCTTCTCATAGACACAGGGGTTAAAGGTATTGGCGGGAAAAAACCCCAATGAGCTTTTAGGATTATTTAATTAATCAAGGTTAAGAGTTTAAGGCTAAAGTTTATATTTCATAGGCTATGCTTAAATCTGAATTGGTTTAATATGTATATCTGACTGCTTATTTGGAATTCATTTTTTTTAAAGATATATTACACATTACTGAAAGTTATTTAAATTGAAATCAACATCGACGAATGATGTTAAAAAAACTTGTTTCACTTGACCGCGGTTGGTGTTGTACTCTATGAGGGGGTGGATAGGGTGGGAGGGGGCGGGAGGAGGGACGTTCTTATATTTCCTTTTTCATAACCCCTTTCGTTTTTTCTTTTTCACCACTAATATGCATCAAACTAATAGCACCGGATATACGTATTCGATGCCGGTTTTAATTGTATGTGTAACAGGAAGGGAGAAAATGCAACGGACCAGACCGGGATTCGAACCCGGGCCCCCTGAATCTCTAGTCAGGTGCTCTACCAACTGAGCTATCTGGCCACCGGCGATCGAATCCGGCTGACCGCTACATATGTATATGTATTATAACTGTTGCAGTGTATATGGGTAGTAAACTGGCATGCAATACGTTTCATTACCCAAATGAAATGCAATTTATCACTACTCAGGGAGGTGGAGGGGGTAACGGTACATGTAACGGAAATAAGTTTGCAAATGTGCCACTCGAATTACATTTTGATGATAAATGTTCTATAAAATTGGCATATTGGATAAATTGGTTTAAAAAACAAAAAAAAACCAAAAAAAAAAACAAAAAAAAAAACCAACAAAACCAAACAAATTTTACCCCTCTTCCTCATTTTTCCGAACTTGTGACCTGAGGTCAATGCACATCGGAGGATTCCTGTCATGAAGACAACAATTCTTGAATCGTTATTTTCTGCTAATGATAATATATCAGCAGGATCTATTGCTTGATATTCACTTTGATTCAATGAGATTATGTATATTCAATCACATATGTTCTTTTATATATTTTTTTATTTACCGTCAGTTATAACTTGTATCGTTTAAATTATATCATATGCACAAACTACTGGTCTCAGTCTTGAACATTTGCTAACTGCAATCTGCATGGTGTCTGGGTTAAACTTTAAACAGTCTCCAGAATCAAAGTTCTTCACAGGCAACGTCGTACTCTCCATCGGCTTGCCATCATCCAATACCCAGTGCGATCCATTCCACTGCCCTTGAATGAACGGCTTGTTTCCTTGATTTTCTTCAGGGAAGGAAACTAAAATGATAATGTATATAGAATACAGATCAGATGATTGTTCTCAATAGTGATTAAAAAAATAATAATAACAAAACGTATGAATTTCGAATTCCCTTCTTTTCTTTGGTCCAATGCACAGGGGCTCGGTTGTCAGAAATTTAAGTTTTGTATTATTTGTTCCCAAATGATAAATTGAAGTTTTGCATGATTTGTGTCCGAATAATAGATTATATAAATAAAATCCACCACCAAAATCCGCTTTTTTCGAGGTTTTAAAAAAGGTACACATGATACACCTTTTTTAAAACCTCGAAAAAAAGCGGAATTTGGTGGTGGATTTTATTTATATAATCTATCATTCGGACACAAATCATGCAAAACTTCAATTTATCATTTGGGAACAAATAATACAAAGCTTAAATTTCTGACAACCGAGCCCCTGTGGTCCAATGTTGGAAAAGTAACAAGTTTTTACATCACCCAGAAGACATGTGGAAGTGAACAAAACGCAGACACGTTACAACCGGCGGGGCTGTCACTGCATGTGTCGTGTACAATTACACACACCCAGTCTGAGAAAGCCAGACCCTACCCATTCACTTAGTTCACAGCGAGGTGAAATAGTTGGGCCTGTCTATAGTCCTCACATGGTATTCAGACTAATTCGTGAACAAACTAATTTACCCATCAATCTTTTCAAAAGTTCCTTTTCCTCTTCCGATCTGATGTTGATGATACTAGCGTTTCTATTAGAGCACTGCTTACGGCTTTCAGACACGTCATAATTGCCCACAAAGGAAATGCAAATATTAAAGGTTCTGACGTCACTGAACTCCACACGACATCTTTCTGATAAAAAAAAAAAAAGACAGAATAATCCACCATGGTTGTGTGTATATATATATTTTAAAAACCAAGAGAGAAGACAAAAATCAATTAAATATAGTTTGACCCTTGTTTAAAGACAATTGGAAACTAATTTTTACGTATTTAAATCTAATATATAGCGACAAAAAGATTCTTGATTTACTTTGTACAACGTCATTAAACAGTTAACATATGGCATTTCACATCATTGTCTTTCAAAAGGACAGAAGTAATTATTTTTCGAGGCTTTATGGGTTTAGAAACCGTGGGCATAATGTGCAAACTCATTATCGTTTTCTCGTCTTCTACTCATCACGAGTACATACATTATGTATTTGGAAGTGTTTATTCACCGGCGAGGGGGGCTTAAACAGCTTAACTAGTAATCAATCACAAGATCAGCTGTGGGTATCCGACGATGGCGCGAACTCCATGTATGTTAAATTTAATTATTTGTGAAAATAGGTTTGATTGGAGGATGACGCTATCTTCCCATAAAAGGCAATGGGTCACAAACCCGGGAGTATGTTGAGACGCTCATTATTCCTATGCATAACACAGCCTCTGAGATTTTATATTACAAATTTTTTTTTAAAAGAGGTTATAGAAAAAAAATACTCAAGCTCTGTAGCGACATATTCCAAACTAAAATTGATATTGGAAGTATATGAATTCCAATTCTTTCATTTTGCCTATTTTGACGTGAATATAATTGATTTCCAAATTCTTTGGATCGTGTTCAAATTGTATTACCAAAAACCATATTATTAAAAAGGTGTTCTAAGCACCCTCCAGCCATACGAATTCCGTCACTTTTTTTGTAACTTTGTCCGTATACAAATACGTAAAATTATCTATAACTCGTCATAACAAATCAAAATTTGTAATGATATGATAACTGATTCATCTGCAAAGAAATTGACGAAACACTAGTTAACGGACAGCTGAGAACAATTATTTACTTAATCCAACATTTGAGACATCATTTGCTATCACCGTATTTATAATCTTATACAATATAAAGTTAGAGGTTTATCTTTACAGATCACAAGAATTGATTTCAAGTCAAATTATTTTATAAATCGTTTCGCAGCGTCAGTCTCTTGTGTTCTTGATAATAGATATATAGATAACCCCAACTCGTCACGTAAATTCCTTACCCCCGGAACCACGGAAATACTCCCAGCCATCGTTGCTTCCTGCAGTAGTAACGCTAGTTCCAAAAGACAAGGTTGAAAACAAAACACATTCATTGTCGCTGGGTCGATGTTGAAAAGAGAGACATTTCAATGAAGATAGGCATTGTAGTGCACAGTCCTCTAGACAACCAGGTGAAGATCCCAGCACCGTGGAATTCTGGGACTGAAGATTAGTGAAGTTTGCAACCCTCACAAACAACATGTGCTCGTTGTTCATGCCAAAGACTGCCGTAAGTGCAACTCCAATAACAAAAATACAAGTTACAATTGCCATGGTTGAATTCAAATGAAATTATCAATTTTACATCAGACACAGTAATGTGAACGGCATGGTCATTTTCACGGGAAAAAAGGACATTCGGACATCCAGCTTCATTCAATATTGAAAGGTTTTACCGTTGTGAACTTCAAATGATAAAAGTTTTATACTTGCAAAGAATACGTCACAATACGTATGATAATGGATGGTTAATGAACATGGTAGGTGTCAATTTAGAATTCAAATAACAATCGTGTTAACCATTTTCCATATCATCTCGAGTAGCTTTTGAGCAGAACAATTAAAATTGTTCGAAAGAAATTATTGATTTCATTTTATCAATAATTTGTTTTTACATTTTGTGCAGTTCTTTTATTTTCTTTATTTGAAAATATTTTCAAGTGTGAAGTTTTAGCACAGAAGCTTTAAGGGCTGTATTGAATGATGAATCTAGCGGCAGAATTTTGATCTGTCCCATTATTCAGTTCAGCAGCTAAAACATGTACGAGATAAACGCTTAAGTTAGCTTTTCTAATCATAATTTGACCATTGTCTTTTATTGCATGGTCGTCGTTGTTTACGTTGGCATATTTTCGACACCATTAGAATCGATTAGAAAACCCATTCAGTATCTATAACCCCAACCCATGGCTGTATTGTCAGTATTATAGGAGATAATGTTGGTGATGTTTATAGTCCAAGGTGCAAAAGAAGTTTTTGGTAATAGGAAACTTTATAATTGTATATATATGAAAACAAAGAATGTCCAAAATTTAACAAACATGATTTACTAGTATGATAAAGAAAAAATATTGTAAAAGATTATTAGAGCAAGGAATAAATAGTCACAGATCAGATATGAAGAAAAGGGTGAATTGTCAACGCATGTAACATCCATAGCAATATTGGAAAGTTGTAATATTAACATTCAAAAATGTAATGAAGAGCTTAAAAGATTTAATTAATTTTTACAAAGAATCCAATAATACTGGTGATGATTATCAAGTATTTTCTGAAGAAGAGATGTCATTGTTATCTGATATGTAGTTGAACTTTTTCATTAACCATCATATCTCTGGTGAAGAAATATCAATTTAAGATGTACCTTATTTTTATGAATTTTTTAAAGTCTTATGTATAATGATACTGACATGTACGAAGAGTACTTCTGATTTTTACTCACCCCCCCCCCCTTTTTAAAAAAAATCTTTTATTGAATTCAATATCAAGAAATATATAAATCATTCATCAACATTATTTCAATGTTCTACATTCAAATATATGTTATATATCAATGAATTTGTAGTGCAATATATAATACAATTTTATGCAATAAAGTTTACAATAGTTAGATTGAATTGTCAAGTCATACACAAAAAACAAAACTATTGTTTACCACATGAAAGGCTACTTTCGTTTACCTGTTAGGCACACTACGAAGAGTCCAATTGCCTCCAGGTAAGCAAAATGTGAAGGAGCCGTCTCCCTCCACATAGGGCCTCTCATATACATTATCTCCCTCACGCATAGCTCTTATCCTTAGACGAATTTAACTCCACTTTTTTGGCACACTGTTTTTCCCTATAATAGCTCTAAAACTTCATTGTTATTTCGGATTTCAAACATTTCGGTTGAGCATCACTGAAGAGGCATTATTTGTCGAAACGCGCATCTGGTGCATCAAAATTGGTACCGTATAAGTTTTACATACAAAATTCAAATCAAGAAGTATCAAAAGTTGTACAAACTTTCTTAAATATATTTTAATACATCTATTTGAATACGATTTTTCTGTAATGTATTGATATGTATTTAAAGCCCGTTTCACTGAGATATTTAAATTTTCACTGTTACAAGAGGTTTCAGTTAGTCTACATTTCATTTTATGTTTATAAATCTTCAGTGCAATGAAAGAAATAAAAATATTAAGAGCCTCTGATAGATTTGTTTCGTTATAAAAGCCTATGACGATATGTTTTCAAGAAATATCAAGATTTAGTACATTATTAATCCTTTTCCATATTCTTTTAGACGTTCTGCAGGCATATATAAGGTGTTCTATGTTTTCAATGTCACCGCAGTTTTCACAATATTTTTGTATATTTGGATTCCATTTGCTAACATTCAGATTATTATTCAAAAGTTTATGTAACAATTTATAATTAAACTCTGATATTTGTTTATCTGAAATTTTTGCGACTTTTAAGAGATAAATTGTCTTCCATAAAGATTTCGGAATGTCAAACTTTTCCGTCCAAAAGTTTTCTGTGATTGGCTTAATGAACTTGTTATCAACTAATACGTTATAGAAGAAAGATGATTTGATATTCAATATAGTAACATTTACTCAACTTTTAAATTGAATTATTGAACAAAATTTTTGAAACTAGAATAATTCCTTCACAGTGGACTTGGGGTAATATGATTCCATTGTACAAAAACATTGACTCTGATCCCTAAAATTACAGGCTCATTACTCTGATCCCTAAAACTACAGGCCCATTACTCGGATTAGCTGTTTGGGTAAACTATACATTCAATCATAAATGAAAAACGTCATGAATATGCAGAGCCGAATTGATTTTGGAAAATCAATCTGGATTTTGCAAGAAAAAATTCAACACAAGACCATATTTTAATAGAAAGTTTTAAGAAACACAAAACACAACTACATGTATATATAGTGCGCTTTCATTGATTTTGAAAAAAGTGTTCGATTCAGATTGGCGTATACATATGTAGGTCTCTAGAATAAATCTTATTAAACACCTTTGAGCGTACATAGTGTATGAAAAGGGTGCTATATAAATATGGTATTATTATTATTAAACAATGGGAAATCAAGAGTGCCATGCAATGATCGACAATCAGCATTGCTTCCATTCCATGTTGGAGCCAAGCAGGTGGAAATGTCACCTGTTCTTTTTGCTATATATCTGAATGATGTAGAATTTATGCACATTAATAATGCTAAAGGTCTTTCTGAATTATGTGAGAAATTAGACAATGACTTAGATGTTTATTTATATGGAGCGGCAAATTAACATAAACTCAAATAATTGAAGATAACTTCATTTCCATATGTATTTGAAGATATCGTCAATTCATTTGATGCACGCAACAATTTAATTTTAAGATATCTTCAAATAATTAATGATATCTTCAATTCTGAATTATTGCGCGCATTAATTGAATTGATGATAGCATTCATTCTTCAGCTCAATTGATGCGCGCTTTAATTGAATTAATGATCTCTTCAAATGAATTAATGATATCAACAATTGAATTGATGCGCGCTACAATTAATTCAATTGAAGAGAGCAATAATATAGGGTTATTGAACTTATATTGGTGAATATTGGCACGAGTTGGCTGTGAAAATGCACGAGCTTGCCTTTTATAACCCTTTTATTATATAGCTAAAGTATTTAGTTGTTAAATTATATCCCTTTTAACTCAAACTACTCCAAAATAGACGAGAATTCATCAATATTGGTAGTGTGCAATAACAGCATGCATTTCTTAACTGTTCAATATTTAATCCGTCATTAATGCATGAAGCAAACTGATTTTGATTTTGATTTTGTAAATGGGGACATCATAATTTATGTACAGTAAAACATTTTGCTTAAGTAAATATCAAATACCGGCTCTATCAGATTCGGAGGACCGTCGTCGTCTGCCATTTTGGCTTGTTTACGTCGTTACGGTAACGTCAATATTGAACGCTCATACTCGGAATGTTTCGGGCGCATACAATTTATGCAATGCAAAGTTAGCGTTCAATAAATTCTCAGGATATTGAACGCTAACATTCTCTAGATTTTACGCAGATTTTATATTAGACTATTTATTAGTGATGATGGAGATAATCGAATAGAAGCACCCGTGGGTAACCGACGATGCGTAACGACGTAAACAAGCAAAAATGGCAGACGACGGTCCTCCGAATTTGACAGAGCCGGTATTTGATATTTACTTAAGCATTATGTTTTACTGTACATAAATTATGATGTCCCCATTTACAAAATCAGTTTGCTTCATGCATTAATGACGGGTTAAATATTGAACAGTTAAGAAATGCATGCTGTTATTGCACACTGGCAATATTGATGAATTTTCGTCTATTTTGGAGTAGTTTGAGTGAAAATGGATATAACTTAACCAAATACTTTAGCTATATAATAAAAGGGTTATTGAACTTATATAGGTGAATATTGGCACTCGTTGGCTGTCAAAATGCACTCGCAAGCTCGGCATTTTCACAGCAAATGCGCGCATTAAATCAATTGATGAGAGCAATAATTGAACAGATGTACGAAATTTACGCATTAATTCATTTGATGAGAGCAATAATTGATTTATAAATGCGCGCATTAATTCAATTGATGAGAGCAATAATTGAATTGATGAGAGCAATAATTGATTTATGCACGCATTAATTCAATTCAAGAGAGCAATAGTTGAATTGATATCTTCAAATAATTAAAGATATCTTCAATTATTCGAGTTTATGTTAATTTGGCGATCTCTTTAATTCAATTGAAGATATATTTAATTATTCACAATGCTTTTGTATAAGGAATTAATGCGTGTGATCAATTCTTTTAAAAAGAGCAACAATTCAATTAAAGAGATCATTAATTCAATTGTGGATATGTTGAATTAAAGATATCTTTAATTATATAGTTGCTCTCTCTAAAATAATTATTGCTCTCTTCAAATGAATTAAAGATATCATTAATTAAATTGAAAAGAGCAATAATTGAATTAATGCGCGCATTATATCAATTATTGCTCTCATTTGATTGAATTGTAGCGCGCATCAATTCAATTGTTGATATCATTAATTCATTTGAAGAGATCATTAATTCAATTAAAGCGCGCATCAATTGAGCTGAAGAATGAATGCTATCATCAATTCAATTAATGCGCGCAATAATTCAGAATTGAAGATATCATTAATTATATGAAGAGATCTTTAATTAAATTGTTGCGCGCATCAAATGAATTGATGATATCTTAAAATAATTGAAGATATCTTTAATTATTTGAGTTTATGTTAATTTGGCGCTCCATAGATGAAAGGTGAAGATAACGAACAGTGATCAATCTCATAACTCATATAAGCAATACAAAAGAGATAGTTTGGCAAACACGGAACCCTGGACACACCAGAGGTGGGATCAGATGCCCAAGAGGAGTAAGCACCCCCTGTCGACCGGTCACACCGGCCGTGAGCCCCACATCCTCAGCAGGTAAACGGAGTTATCCGTAGTCAAAATCAGTGTGCCAAGAACTGCCTCACAATCGGTATGAAACACGTCAGACAGCAGTTGGCCCAATGATAGGTTGTATTGACGAACAAGATTGTTATGACGACCATATAATTTGCGAAATGCTGACTTCAATCGAGACTGTTGACACCCCTGTACCACCAACTTGTTTGTCAGTAGCTTGCATCGATTTAAGAACTGACCATAAGCAGAAAAAGCTTTGCGTATCGAATCAGTTGAGAGATATAAACACCATATGCAGGTGATAATGGAATATTGCTACATCAGTATGGGCGATGGAGAAGCTGAAATCATCTAGTTTGTCATACAGCTGAGTTGTCAGTTTGCCATTAATGTCTACTTGCAATAAAATATCTAAGTATGATGCAGAAGTGGACAACTCTGTGGTGTCTTTTATTTGGAGCTCACAGGGATATATTGAATCGACATATGAATGAAAGTTATTATTGTTAATAGACAAAAGGTCATCGATGTATCGAAATGTCAAATTGAAGGCCACAGCAAGAGATGTTTTCTTCTCGCGTAGAGGTTTTTGAATAAATTCTGCTTCATATTAATATAGAAACAGATCAGCTAACAAAGGAGCACAATTCCTGCCCATGAGAATTCCAACAGACTGTTGGAAGACCTGATTACCAAAGACCACGAAGATATTGTCAATGAGTAACTCTGGTACATGTATATTTTTTATTTCAACTTTAGAGTACTTGTGCGTGGAATCAGAGTGGTGTTTAACAAAGTAATTTTTTGGATGACTGATCACCAGATATTTCCGTTTTCCATTTTTGTTGACGAAGCAACTGTCTGTGATGTCAAAAAGTCTAGTCTTGAATTTATTGTGAGGAATGGTCGTGTAAAGTGATGAAAAGTCATAAGCTTTGATGTTATTGATTTGGGAAAAGTTTTGCGATTTCACGTTTACTAAGTTATTTAGAATTTTTTAGAATCCACATTTGATTAACACCACTTCTGGCATATGTAGTTGCACAGTAAGTTTGAAGTTTCTCCTTCACAGCTGTTAATATTTTCGTGAGGAGCAAAGATAGGGGTTTGGTAGAGCACTTACTGAATCCAGCAATTAATGTATCTTTGTAAAGGTTTTTATGTAGTTTAGGAATCCAGTATAGGTATGGTAAATCATATTTATTCGACCCATTGACTGGGATATTAAATGTGTCTAAAACTGAAGCATGGTTTTGAAGAATTTCATCTTTTGAAAGGGCAGTTGGAGTATAAGTACGATTACTAAATGTGGAATTAATACAAAGTTCGTTTAAAATACAGTTTAATAATAAGCCTTACAAAAAGATTTACAGATCAAATTGTCCACATGCATGAAAGGTAACGAACAGTGAAAAATCTCACAACTCCTATAAGCAATACAAAATAGATAGTTAGGCAAACACAGACCACTGGACACACCAGAGGTGGGAACAGGTGCCCAGGAGGAGTAAGCATCCCGTCGACCGGTCACACCCGCCGTGAGCCCCACATCCTCAGCAGATAAACGGAGTTATCCGTAGTCAAAATCAGTGTGCCAAGAATGGCCTAACAATCGGTATGAAACATGTCAGACAGCAGTTGACCCTATGAGAGGTTGTATTGATGAACTAGATCGTTGTAACGACCATAGAATTTGCGAAATGTTGACTTCAATTGAGACTGTTAAAACCCCCGCACCAACAACTTGTTTCAGAGTAGCCTGCCTCGATTTAAAATCTGACCATACGCAGAACAAGCTCTTGCATATCGAATCAGTTGAGAGATATAAACACCATATGCAGGTGATAATGAAATATTGCTACATAAATATGGGAAGTTGACGATGGAGAAGCTGAAATCATCCCGTTTGTCATAAAGTTGAGTTGTTAGTTTGCCGTTAGTATCTACTTTCAATAAAATATCTAAGTAAGAAGCAGAAGTGGACGACTCTGTGGGGTCTTATTTCGAGTTCACAGGGATATATCGATTCGACATATGAAAGTTATTGTTAAACGTCGTTGATACATCTAAATGTTGAATTGAAGGCCACAGCAAGAGATTCTTTCTTCTCACGTAGAAGATTTGAAATAAATTCTGCTTCCTCGGAATATAAAAACAGGTCACCTAACAAAGAAGCAAAATTTGTGCCCATGGGAATCTATCGCTTGTACTGTACTCCGTAATAGTAAATTTGAACCCAAGCAACGTGACTGTGTGTAAGATGAATAGAAAAGCATATGATCCTAAAACTCTTTCCAGAGATCGAATCTCCATGTTCAAACTAAGGTCATACCATATAAAACCTTAACATGACTAACTAGAGATAGACAAGATCCAAGTCTGGAACCTGTATGTCCCATTCAACAATGGCGTTATCTTAAGAATCATTCAACACAAAACATTTCTGGAAATAATTTAATGTCATAATTTGGAACGTAAAACAAAATCTTGTTTTCTTTATCATTCTTACAGTTACTACCGGTACAAAGAAATGTAGTTTTAATTCATCCAAATGACTATAATATACAGATTTATCAACTGAAAGTACTTCAAAACATTATAAATGAATACATGCACATTGTTTTTCTTCTTCTCAAAATATTTCTAAATAGATTGATGCTGCTTTAAAATTTATAATTAAAATTTCTTTTCGTCTTCAACATTATAACATTCTTTGTATCTCTTTCAGTATATAAAGATAATATGCCGATGTTTACAACAGCTAATACAAAAGGCATTAACAACAATAATGAAATGCCCTGCAGACACTTCAGAAAGTGCTGCTTCTAATGTAACAGAAAAAAGTATAACTGTGATTCATTTCTATCAAATAAATAGATGAATAAAAGGAACAAAAAAAAAAAAAAAAAAAAAAAGAACACCCCCTCCCCTAAATGAACCCATGGGCCACATTGGTCACCAAATGTAACACAAATTGCTCATTATGGCCCTGGAATAAACCTGTATCTCTCACTGGAAGATGCTTAATTGTTGTAATTCTGTCTAACCTGTTATTGAGAATATTTTTGAATAATTGTTTCTTACATATTCTCGTGTAAATTTTTACAACCCTACAATTGCAGTGAGCAATCCCAGGGGGCCCATGATGTGAACATACAAAAATCTACACTTCCTGAGAATCACTACCTAGCAAATAATTTCGACAAAGCTAGTGCAGTGATCTTGTTCTTGAGAAAACACAGAGTCAAGGTTTTGTGAAAATGCAACTCTCACAGAATTTAAGAGAAGTACATACATTCACAAAATGTTGACCTTGTGAAGATTAAGATGGAGGATTTAAAATCTTTTCCCCCTAATAACTGTAAATCTAAGGTTTCTAAGTGACTCCCACCACTTAATTATCTCCCCTTGAGAGGCGATGCATCCTTCTTTTGAAAGAACTACAATTGTACCTAAGGATGCTTCAAATCAAGTTGGTTCAGTGGTTCTCAAGAGTTGAATATGATACAAGGTTATCCACAGCATACTGTCATTATGTGGGACAAACTTAAATCAAAATTCAATTGTAAAGCACTAGACCCACAGGAAAGAGAACTTCCATCTCCACTCCCCTTTGATCCATCACTGAAAATGTTGAATCCCTACCACAATTTGATTTCAATGTTTAAAATAAAAACAGAATTTTTGATGTCAAAAAGATTTTAAAAGCTGTAACATCAACAGATGGACAACTGACAGGCTGATTAATGAATGCCCCTAAAAGGGTAACAAAATTCCAGTGTATTGTTAATTTATAAACCATATATTTGCGAGCTGCACCAATAGCCATTTATCATATTTAAGATTATTTCAGCATAATCAAAATTTAGCACAATATTACTGACTATTTTGCTAAATACTAATGAGACATCACAGCTATTGGGCACATCAGTGTAAAATGATTATCCAAATACTACCACCTTTGTACTGTACAAAGTCATGTTCCAAACAAGAACACAGGGGTGTTTTTATCAAGGTTTACGTTTTTTCAACAATGACTGTAACAGTAATATATCCTTTCCAAATGTAAAATACATAAAGGGGAAAAACACATCACTAGAAGACTTACTTCCATTCAAAACACAGATGGAAATAAACATGTCAGCAATATATATGAATGTGTCTTCTACTTTTAAACTTTACTGTAAACTGGATCACTCAGATGTGTGGATCCGTCAATCTGTAAATCTTGGGTTCAAGTCTAGCAAGGGTTTTGATTTTTCTAAGAAAACTGCATTTCCCCACTAAATAAAGGAAGTTTTAAAGTTTTCATTTAAAAAATATCATTGTACATGCATTTTACATTCCATCTATCAGTTTTCTCTGGTGTGTTATCCCTCCTTAACAAAATCATTACCGTCTACTGAATCTGATCCCGACATGACGTCCCTCCTTAACAAATCATTACCTTCTACTGAATCTGATGCAGACATGACGTCCCTCCTCAACAAAATCATTACCTTCTACTGAATCTATGATGCTGACATGACATCCCTCTTTAACAAAATCATTACCTTCTACTGAATCTGATGCCGACATGACATCCCTCCTAACAAATCATTACCTTCTACTGAATCTGATGCCGACATGACGTCCCTCCTTAACAAATCATTACCTTCTACTGAATCTGATGCCGACATGACGTCCCTCCTTAACAAATCATTACCTTCTTCTGAATCTATGATGCTGACATGACGTCCCTCCTTAACAAATCATTACCTTCTTCTGAATCTATGATGCTGACATGACGTCCCTCCTTAACAAATCATTACCTTCTTCTGAATCTATGATGCTGACATGACGTCCCTCCTTAACAAATCATTACCTTCTTCTGAATCTATGATGCCAACATGACGTCCCTCCTTAACAAAATCATTACCTTCTTCTGAATCTATGATGCTGACATGACGTCCCTCCTTAACAAATCATTACCTTCTACTGAATCTATGATGCCGACATGACGTGCCTCCTTAACAAATCATTACCTTCTTCTGAATCTATGATGCTGACATGACGTCCCTCCTTAACAAATCATTACCTTCTATTGAATCTATGATGCCGACATGACGTGCCTCCTTAACAAAATCGTTACCTTCTATTGAATCTCATCTTCGCTAGCCAAGGGTGACAATACACGGGTTTCTCTTTCACGTGAGAAACACTATGTATCATCACCCTAGTGAAGATGACTGAATCTATGATGCTGACATGACAGACAGCTTGTGAAGGGAAACAAGGAAATGAATATTTTTACAGTAGGGTTGTCCTTTCCATCTGATTAGACCATTTTGTCTGTCTATCTTTGGCATGTCTTGAAGAATAACTGATGTGGGACATTTTGAAATTTTCTGGGACATGATTTTTGTTCTTTGCTACAATCAGTATCTCTCACTGGTGTCGCATTTAAGATTTATTACAGCACTACAAAATTCCATATTACTGACTGCTGCAAAACATGGAAGAAAGCCCTTGGCAACAGAAATACCCAATTCTAGTACATATACATACATCGAAATGTGAAAACAGTAAAAATAACTTTCTCAAAACACCTTGTTGGCAATATACTTAAGATCTAATCTGACTTATTTGTTCATCTTGGCTTCATGAAAGTTCATGTCATACAAAAACTTAGATTTTTTGTGTGTAATGAATCTGCAATGTTTTTAACGGCTATGTGATACAATAATTATTGTATAATAACAATAAAAAAAACACCACACGTAATACACAGTAACATCACACGCTCACAGTCCTCGCAAAACATCTCGTAACACAAATACTGCTGTTAAGAATCTTAACACAGTTACCAACTTTTCTGTCACAGATGAAAAATAATATGTGAAGAAAATTACATACAATTACATGTATTGCCACAGTGTACTTCATGATTTCACTGATAGCAGGAAAACATCTAAAGAATTTGTGGAACCCATAAGCACAATAATAGTTGCTCTAAAAACTCTTTTAGATAAGATGGAGTTGCAGACTACCATTTAAAAATCTGAACAAATATCAAATCCTTAATAATCATCCACGACTAGATAGCTGGTCCCATCTCTTTCTCACACTCCTTTCACAACTGTTCGACAAAGACTTTCTTACTAAATCTGTAAGTTTGAAAATACAGCTCCCCACGCCAGGATCATTTCTATGAATTATTATTTTCAAAATTTACTTATCAACTCGAGTGTGATCCCTATAAAAATGAAAATATTACAGCGTAATTCCATGAAATCAATGGGAGTCCTTTACAGAAGAGAGAATTCTTGTAGTGTTGTTTAACATCTTTCTCTATAGGTACTAGGTACCTCAGTGTCTAACTCTGCAATGCCACATCATTAGTACATACTAGAGGTATATAAATCAAACTCTAAAAACTCAACATATATTGAACTAAAGATTAGTATCACTACAGTAGAAAACAAAATAATTCTGGGCAAGATAGTCTTCACCAATTCTCTCACCTCTTCCACTCCCACCCCTACTCTCGTTATCTCGATTTAAGGACACCTGCACTGACTGTGGGTGCCTTCGTGTACACCTGTGGACGTATGGAACATAGTGGCTAACACCCCCCCTGATCTACATTCTTATACTGTACAAACGTGTGATACCTATAGCACACACACTGCACCATTTCTATCATGTGAAATAAACAAATACACACACACCGCACCATTTCTATCACGTGAAATAAACAAATACACACACACCGCACCATTTCTATCAAGTGAAATAAACAAATACACACACACCGCACCATTTCTATCATGTGAAATAAACAAATACACACACACCGCACCATTTCTATCACGTGAAATAAACAAATACACACACACCGCACCATTTCTATCACGTGAAATAAACAAATACACATACACCGCACCATTTCTATCACGTGAAATAAACAAATACACACACACCGCACCATTTCTATCATGTGAAATAAACAAATACACACAAACCGCATCATTTCTATCACGTGAAATAAACAAATACACTTACACTGCCGTGAAATACAGTCTTGAAACAAATACACACACACCGCACCATTTCTATCATGTGAAATAAACAAATACACACACACCCCGCACCATTTCTATCATGTGAAATAAACAAATACACACACACCGCACCATTTCTATCATGTGAAATAAACAAATACACACACACTGCCGTGAAATACAGTCTTGAAACAAATACATACACACGGTTTTACATCACATGAAACACTGTCTAACATCCCATTGTTTGCATCAACTCATGCATGATAAAAAAAAATCACATACATCAAGTTTCACTAGATCATTTAAATATATCAGATACAAACAGTACATTTTAATTTCTATCGTCCTTCAACAAAAGAATTGCACATTATACCCTAACCATTGTCTCTCACGAAACAAATCACACACATCAAGTCCTGCATTCATCATCACATGAACCACACACATCAAGTCCTGCATTCATCATCACGTGAACCACACACATCAAGTCCTGCATTCATCATCACGTGAACCACACACATCAAGTCCTGCATTCATCATCACGTGAAACACACACATCCTGCATTCATCATCACATGAAACACACACATCAAGTCCTGCATTCATCATCACGTGAAACACACACATCCTGCATTCATCATCACGTGAACCACACACATCAAGTCCTGCATTCATCATCACACACATCAAGTCCTGCATTCATCATCACATGAACCACACACATCAAGTCCTGCATTCATCATCAAATGAATCATCATACTCACTAAACACATCAAGTCCTGTTCTTCATTCTCACAAGAATCACATATTAATCCTGTTGTCTATCATTATATGATTCACACAAATCCTGGTGTCTATATAAATCACACACACCAAATCCCACAGTCCGTCTTCCCATACTACAGTCGTAGTACTCTTACATTTTTTGTCATCAAACATACTGAATTTTTAGCACTTTCTATCTTTATAGCCAAAAAATAAATAATTTTAAAAAAAACCAACTCGTACTTGTGGAACACTACGCTCCAGTGTCCACCTCTCGCGGTCAATGAGACAGACATGTGACCTTGACCTCCACTTTACAAATAGCTTTGATGTGTGACCTTTCAGTTCACTACATATGTTCTCCACATCATACAATTCAAAATAAGTCAACCTTATCATAGAATATATGCCTTTGATCTTGGGGGCCATGATTATGAATTATGAAAAACAATTGGTACATTCTGATATGAATGAACTGCACTTTCTTCATATCTGCTACAACACATGTAACAACCTCTCTGACTTAAAATATATTATGAAATCACTTAAGAAATTTCTTGAACACTTGAGTAAGATTGTGAATAAATGATTAATTGCTGCAAACAATTTGGGAGTTCCATTGTACAGTTGACCCTCTCTTAGCAACCAACCTTTAATTACTTGGCAAAAAGTACATCAATTAACACATACGATACACCTGTCTGCTTTACCACATAGAATATATATCAGTAAATCAAAACATTACAATCAACTTTAACCATGCTCTTTTCTAAGAATTACAATTACTGTATATTTCCCTCTATGCGTAAAATATCAGCAGACGTCATAAGCCAAAAAGAAACACATTGGGAAGAACATACTGTATAAATTATCTCCTAATATTTACCTGATCAGCATGAAACCGGATTTACAGATCCAAATTTGACACCAAACGATAAACATGAGATTAGTAATTCTGCATTAGATCTAAAAAATATACAGAAAATAGCAATGAGTCCAATAGCCATGATTCAGATAAAAACAAAACCAAAAAAAAAAAACAAGACTCAACATGACAACAGATGATCATTTCACTCAGCGAGTAAATTTGTTGGCATTTCTTGAATCACGTACAGATATGACATTATTTTGAAAATCATGTGAAAGCAACTTTTTTTTATCATAAAATTCTAAAATCAGACAAAACTATAGGACCAAATCAAAGTTTAGGTCTTTATTTTTAGTTTTTAATATGGACCCCAGCATGTTCATACAATCTTATGGAAGTGGGACATGCAGAAAACTGCACACAGACATTGCAATAACATTTAAAAATGGGATTTTTTTTACCGTGGTTTTAATTTCACTGTGTTCATGGTTTAAGATTTATTCCATTAAATTAGACCCACAATAAATGGTTGAACAGAGGGTCTGAAAATGCTACCACAATGTCTGGCAAATATGTTTGGCAAATATTTGACCACTCGGAAGTTAAAATGATATACAATATATCTCATCTTTTGATGAGGGCATGGAAATAGTGTAAAATGGATAAATAATGCTATTCTAGAAATGTAAAGTTTTGATTCAAAATTTGCATGAGATACAATGAAATGTGTTAGCACCTAGTAAACTTTGCGACCCTATTTAACTTTAATGTTGGAGGTGAAAAAAAAAAAACAACTCACAAACGAGACTGCGTCTTATTTCAGCTACAGGTCCAGATTAAAGTGACAAAAAAAATCAACAGAAAAATAAAGTTACTGAAATCATGTACATTAAAGGCATTGATGTTGCATACATGCATGTCAGGTTTTGCCCGACACATCTTAGCTAACTATCATGCAACAGAAGCGAGTAATGTCCTGAAATTCCAAAAGAGCTATATTTAGATGATTTGATAACTCATACCGTTATATTTCTTTCTTGAAATTCAGCAAAGAAAAAAGTGTTTTTTCCATAAACTGACAAAGTCCAGGAATATCAAAATTCATCATTATTCCCAATAAATCATATTTGAGCAAAACTTGTCTCTCAATTGTTCCTTGACCGATGGAGAGATAAATTTTAACATCAAGTCCTTTGGAACTTAATGCAATATTGACCATAGAATAGGTCGATAATTCTAATGTCATAAAAATACCCTGCATAGTAATGACAGGCCCCTACCTTTTAACCTGTAAATAATATGAAGGAACATAAGAACAGTATACATGGGATATTACAAAGCACTAAATATGTTAAAAAAAAAAAAAAAAAAAAAAAAAAGGTAGTTTAAATTATTGCAAGCAAAATTCATTGACATGACAGCTTGTAATGTTTCAGATAACTCTAACCAACTCTATAAACATTTCAATTTTGTTATGAAAAAGCAATGAACTGATGTACATGTAGCTTCAAAGAAATCATAGACAAAATAATGTTTTTTGAAACACGAGCACACCCATAATATAGCTAAGAACTGTCCTTATGACAAAGTTAACCTTGAACTTAATCTTTCATTAAGCTTTGTCTTCATCTTGACTCAATGCAAGTGACCAAAGTACAGGTTATGGATATAGGCAAACAGACAGTCTGGACAAAAACTAATCCATAAGATCTTGGATCTCAAGGGCATAAAAAGGTGTGGAATCTCAGTGGGGAAACATTGAACACATCAATGATCATGTGCTCATCAAGTTACAGAGCGATAAAAAAAACCCACTACATATACCAACCATAAATTCTTGGTACTAGCTGCAATATGTTTATAAATCTTTTCAAAAAAAAAAAAAAAACTAAAATAAATTTCTCCACAACACACTGATAAACTAACAGAAATAAGACACAACATACTAACATGAGATCGTACTCTTTCCAATCTTCACCGAGATAAGAAAACAAGAGGTCCTTAACGGTCACCAGAGCGTAACACAACTATAAAATTAAACCAGAAGAGTTTCATATCGATGGCGCAGTGAGAGAATCTTTCATTCAAACCTGGAAAATTGGATGTAACTTTTTATCATCTGATGTTCATTTTCTCATATTTCTAATGTTTTTCCAAAACAAAATTATGCCCTCGACAAGTAACTTGTTTTTATAAATATTAATAGACATTAACATCCATATTCCACTTGACCAGATGATCATGGCTCAAGCTCAAAACAGTCGGGTAATAAGCAACCTTTATGCCAAATATGAATGTCTATTATCTCTCAATTGCAAATCCATGACCTTGAACAGATGATTACCAGTAAAACTGACCAATTCATCTTAATCTAAGGTCAAGGTAGTTTTACATCTGTGTCATTTAAGAACTACTCCTCCAGTATGAAGTTATGCCCCAGAGAATAGTTTTACCCATTTTTACTTTGATCTCATCAAATGACCTTAGCTCAATGTCATAAAACATTGTATGTTGGCAACCCTTTTGCCAAGTATCACTTTCAAATGTCTATCCAATTTCAAAGCTGGCCAAGTACATGATAGAATCTGAGAAGAAGTTGAAACTGATAGAATGTTAACACACGATGATGGGCAAAAACACATCGCAATATGTCACTTAGTGACTCAGGTGACCTAAAAATTTAAACCTGTGAAATCATACTGGGAAAATACAGGATATATAGTATGAGTGCCATTTCAAAATTACATGTAATACTGACATTCTAATGAGCAACCTGTAGTTCAAGCACGTGATAAAAAAAAAAAACCACAAACAAAGAACATATCTCTGTTATATACCATAAACCAGATTAATCAGGCCTAAATGTTGGTGAAATCAAGGTAAATGCCATTGCACAATCGTAAGCTTTACTTAGAATGACTTGGTCGTGATCACAAAAATAACGATGATGATACTCCAACACTAGCGAATGCGTCAACACAAATTGTCTGATGACGCTGGTGAAAATGAGGGTCCAGGTCACATGACTGGACGAACTTTTGGCTCCAGGGAATCTACGGGGATTGCCCGGGTGTTATGTTTTGTGGGACATCTGTAAGCTGCTTAGGTAGGCTTTGTGTATACTGTCAATAAAACTGCAATCGTTCTGGAACAACAAAAATATAAACAAAATATTAGGTAGGTTTTTTGTTTGTGTATACTGTCAATAAAACTGCAATTGTTCTGGAACAACAAAAATATAAACAAAATATTAGGTGGGTTTTTTGTTTGTGTATACTGTCAATAAAACTGCAATTGTTCTGGAACATATATATAAATAAAAAAAAAAATGAAAGTTTCTTCAAAGTGTGCATATTTAACAGAGTTTCAATAGATGGGGACAGGGAATCTAAATATAGATACATATCAACAGTAACATCAAAATACATTCAGCTTTATCGTGACAATGATATTTGAACTTTGAACCCCAAAGGCAAATTATACTATAGATATTGTTTAATATCCCTACGTCATCATTTACGTTGATTGATGAACGACAGCACTTGTATACTGAAGTACTGTCAAAGTTTAAAATATGCATCTACTTTTGTGATTGTTGACAATACGTGTATAAATGAACCCCTAGCGCAAACATCCATGCAGTAAAGGATCCCATTATAAATAAGCTTTTGAGCTTTCATTGGGCATCCTTGGTATTTATGTATGTATGTTTGTATGTATACATACCAAATAAACATTTATACTGTTGTAAATAAGAATTGAGCAAAAACAACGAGTCTAACTTCATTTAGGAGACTTAATAAAAGAATAGAGAAAATAGAATTTGATAAATTTATACAGCCAGGACCATGATTTCATTTGTATTGCTCTTTACATTTTCTTTGATTTTAATTTTCTAAACATGTCAACAATCATCTGCCTGTGAAGATGTATCAATCATCACATCAAACAATGCTTCATATCATCAGCCTCAAGTTCTACATTACTAATTCTCAAAAGTAGGATAATTCAAAATTCCACAGACAATACTAAATCTCAAAAGTAGGATAATTCTATATTCCACAGACAATACTAAATCTCAAAAGTAGGATAATTCTATATTCCACAGACAATACTAAATCTCAAAAGTAGGATAATTCTAAATTCCACAGACATTACTAAATCTCAAAAGTAGGATAATTCGAAGTTTCATTGTGTTCTTTGAATCTAATTACAATAAAACTGCCAAAAATTAATAGCAAAAACGTACCTTTTCTGCCAAATTGATGAAATTACAAGTTACAATCACATGAAAGAATGACCAGAAAAACTTTTTTTTTCATGAAGGCAATGTTTGTAGCTTTACTTAGATACAATACATCTAAGACTGGGACTAGATACATGTAGAATATGGGGGTGAAAATTGGTAAGAACAATGCCTTAATGTCCCCTGTCCTTTATAATGATTAGCTTGGTGTTCAATTTTTTGAACGGTATATAGTGCACTTGAAGTTGTTTTAAAATATGTGAGATCAGACTCAAGAGAAGTTTAAATTTCATGATTTTACATTCAGATCATGTTTGAAAAATTGTCATACATTACATGACTATTTGAATTTGGATCAAATTGTTTGCAGTGTTTGTTTCTACATTTTTTACAAAGGTCCTGTGGCTTTCGAATTGGGAAAAATTATTGCCTATTCAGTCAAATTGGGAAAAATCAATTTTATCATAAATAAGTTCTAAAATCATATACATTATATTATCTTTATTTTACACATCTAATTTTCTTTAACTTTCTAAAATTTTCAATTATTCTATCCAAATCATCATTCCCATAATCTTTGTTAAATCTTATGCATATAATTCACATCGAATGTTTATTTTTTTCAAATACGTTTTCCTTTCATAATTTTATTTTTGGGAAAAATACAACCTAAATTGGGAAAAAAAAAATTGGCAATTTTTAGGAGGGGAAAGGGCTGAAATTCGGACCCAAAATGGCCCTTAAAAAAAATCACTGGTCTGGTATGCCAAATTTTGCTCACAGTGTGACTTAGTATAAGACCAAAACTTACTCCAGTTGACAATGTTTTATTCAGATGTAAAATTTCAACAGCAAAAAGAGTTACAGACCACATTCACTCATTCCTGAATGAAGTCGATGACCTCCTGATTGAACTTGATCACCTCCTGAATGAACTCAATGACCTCCTGAATGAACTTGATGACCTCCTGAATGAACTTGATGACCTCCTGAATGAAGTCGATGACCTCCTGAATGAACTTAATGACCTCCTGATTGAACTCGATGACCTCCTGAATGAACTCAATGACCTCCTGAATGAACTTGATGACCTCCTGAATGAAGTCGATGACCTCCTGAATGAATGACACAACATACCTTAATCAGATGTATGAGAGCTTGCTGTAGCTGTTCTTTGGTGAGGGCTGCAATGGGGAGGTCATCTGAGGAGTCCTGAGTGGTCACTGAAATAAAAAAGTAGAAGTGAAGCTGGAATGAAATGGAATATTCATAAAAACTTACATGTATAATGCTAATCCAGACATTGGAATAACATGAAACATCCTTACTGGCAGCTAAGTTAACAAATGTAATAACCATGTCAAAATTGAGGTGACTACCTAGTTGAATTGTCAACACAAGATTTATCACGGTTTTCACTATATTGCCATGTTTAATCAGGAATGTTTTTCCTGCTATATCAATCTCCTGTTATAATGCAAAAGAGTTTGCATACCACCATCCATTACCCTGTTCCAAAAACAACTGTCCATGTTTGGGTGTCAAATGTATCAATATACCATCAAAAGGCATGTGATTAGTGAAACTCTTCATTAGTCATCTCCTTAGATCAGCGGTGAAATGCCAGCAGTAGGCCTAATGATCTCCTTAGATCAGCGGTGAAATGCCAGCAGTAGGCCTAATGATATCGGTAATTTTAAAGATTTAATCAAATGAGATAACTGTTTAATATAATAGGGATTAGTTTTGTTTCCTGTTTGGAAGAAATTAATTTTTTTTTTAGTAATACCAGTCTTCCAATGAAATTCTGTTCCCCTTTTCCCAACGATGCTACATATCAAAATTGATTAGCATTGGTTCAGCCGTTCGAAAGAAGCTAAAAATGTCCAAAAGTTTATGACCAATGCAAAAAAACAGATACAAGTGACTCAGGTGAAAAATATTTTACCTATAATGAATATTCATATTATAAAGTATTCTAAATTGTTCAATAAATGAATGGCAAATACTTATATATGATTAAACTATAGATTAATATGCTCTGCATTCAATTCATTGCAAAATTTGTTATACTGTTGCACATTTCCAAAATCACAAAGGGTGGTGGTTTAACAAAAATCAAATATAACTTGATATAAGGACAAATGGTATTTAAATGACAACTATTTCCTCCTTACACTAAAGAGTTCCGTTGAATGCAGATTCAGTGTTAACACACAATATTTATTTTTATAAATAATCTTTCCATTATTTCAATTAAATGCAAATGTTTTCAGGCATATAATTTAGGAAAAGTTTAAATCAATTTTTTTTTTAAAACCAATTCAGCTGCAATAAAATAAGCAAATCTCAGGTCATATAGGTTTAATTTGATTACTAGAGATGCATCCTTCATTCTTATCAGTCAAACTTAGAAAAAGTGAAGACTTTCTTTGATAGAAAATTGATAGATTCACAAGTTTTTTGTTTGAAAAAGTTCTTCATAAATGCTAGAGTTATCTTTCCAACATGAGAGTTTGTTTGGATTTTAAAATTTTGAAAAAGTTTCATTTGAATTTATAATTAAGTATTCAAAATATTATGAAAGAGTTGTTATAGTATGTATTAATCATAAACTACAAAATCAGTTCCATACAAAACAATATTTGGTTCATTTGAATTCCTGGTCATTTTCAAGGGCAGTTACTCTGTTAAAACTATGCTAACTAGAACAAAATTTTATTCACTCTTCCATTTGATATTTATTAACCCAAAGCGTAAAAAACTGTGAATTATAGGATTGTCTCTGACCCCAGTGGCCTAAACTATAATTAATTTCACTACACTGAAATGTAAAACTTAACATGTCACTCATAATCCTAAAACTACTGCGTTCAGTTTATGCTTGCCTGCTCTTTGTAAACAACATAACAAAACTTACTTGATCCACAAATCATCCTTATACAACTAAATATACTACCTACATATCAACACAGTATCAGCAGAGAACAGTCTGAAAATCTGTAGTATAGCAGATTGATGGATGGTCAAACAAGATTAACACATTCTATCTTTACAAGAAGGCAACAGTGACACTTAGAGAAATTCAACGTGATTTTGATTTTATGAGTACCCAACCTGGTTTTCTCTCTTTTTTTATTTGGCAAAGGGCATTCAATTTCATTATTTCCTGCACCAGATTTTCTTGGAAACAAATGACGGCATGACTTACATGTTGTAGAGGGAGAAACTGACTTAGGAGACTGAGTGAATGACGACATGACTTACATGTTGTAGTGGAGGGAGAAACTGACTTAGGAGACTGAGTGAATGACAACATGACTTACATGTTGTAGAGGGAGAAACTGACTTAGGAGACTGAGTGTATGACAACATGACTTACATGTTGTAGTGGAGGGAGAAACTGACTTAAGAGACTGAGTGAATGATGGCACGACTTACATGTTGTAGTGGAGGGAGAAACTGACTTAGGAGACTGAGTGAATGACTTACATGTTGTAGTGGAGGGAGAAACTGACTTAAGAGACTGAGTGAATGACGGCATGACTTACATGTTGTAGTGGAGGGAGAAACTAACTTAAGAGACTGAGTGAATGACGGCATGACTTACATGTTGTAGAGGGAGAAACTGACTTAGGAGACTGAGTGATTGACATGACTTACATGTTGTAGTGGAGGGAGAAACTGACTTAGGAGACTGAGTGAATGACGGCATGACTTACATGTTGTAGTGGAGGGAGAAACTGACTTAGGAGACTGAGTGAATGCCATAGGTGTCAGTAAAACATCTGCAGGGTTCTGCGGAAGTAACCGAGACAATCCCGTAGTCTGAAATATAGCACGTAAAATTCACAATTTTAAACAACCAATTATCATTGCAATGATCTGTCATATGATTGGCAATGTGTAAATGTAACAGGACTCCATGCACCACCGTGCTCACCCGAGTCAACCTGTTACAGAATTATGAACAAAACTAAATTTTCACTACACGAGAACAATATCATATTGCTTAAACTAGCTGTATCCTTGTAAAAAGAAGTTTGAATAAAAACTGATTTAAAAAATCAAATGCCTACTATGAATTTACACTACATGATGATGCTTTGATATTCTTGAAAATTAAATTTTTGACCCTTGACCTCCCCCCTCCCCACAATATACTCCAAAATGTTTTGTGGGGGTCATATAGTAAACAAATTTGAAACTACAGTATAAGATGATGCTTTCCTATGAAATTGACACATTTTACCAGTCTGAATTTTAGAAGACTTTAGAAATTATTGTTTTTACAGATTTGTCCTACATATTTTTACATAAAACTTCAAACCTATTATATGGCCTCATCCTAGCCTTTGGGGTCTTGGTTTAGGCAATTTTGAATCTACACTACATAAGGAAACTATCATGTAATATTTGGCATTCAAAGTTTTTTTTTTGTTTTTTAAAAAAGAATTTCTCATTCTATTTCCAAATTATCTTCCCTTAAACAAACAAGAATGAAGTTTGTGTCAGTATACTTTGCACGATTGCCATTGTAGTATTGGAGAAGTTGAGATGTGAAAAGTTAATAACGACAATGACGACACACAAATTTTAACAGAGTTATGAATGAGAATCAAGTATTTCAACAGAAAAGATATCAGTAGCCTCAAAATTCTCCAAATAATCTTGGGACATGGCACATCACATGTAGCGAAAGCACACTTTCACATCCAATGATATGGCATTGACAAGCAAGAATTTCTTTTTTCTCAGAGACCTTGACATTGTCCAAATGACCATTGGTCAAAACATCAGAACACATCCCCATTGAAGCAGAGTATTATGAGTATCTCATCTTTCTCCATTTTAAAAAGATAAAATCTGAACAAGAACTATTAACCCTTTTCTCCAATTCAACTTGACATTTTCTACTTGAGCTTGGGATAAAATCAGAACACATTCATAAGGGATATATGATTTTCCACGTGACATCAGCTACGTCCAAATCACTTTGCACTAGAGTTGTACCATGTTACGAACAACCCCAGATTCAAGTATGAACATTTGATCTTTCCATGTCGCAAACACATTTGGCGTAATTAAAATGTCATAAAAATAATCTTAAAATAGCTATAACTTTCTCCGAATAGAATGAATCAATCTTCGGGGAAAAAACCCCAGTAAAACTCAGATACGCAGGTACACATGGATTACAACATGGCTAAAAATAAAGCACTGGTAGAAAATTTTGAACAAAAAATGTCAACAGATGCCTGAACAATCAGACAAGGTGATGCCAACATACCCCCTAAACTTTGTGTACAGGAGTTATGACACCATAGTTTCATTCTCTCATGCAAGATAGATAATATATTCTCAGTATACCACTTCTGCACCCAAGGAAAATGAGGTTTGTAATGCTCCTGGCGTCAGCAGACTCTCCTTCCCCTCCGTCTCCTGTACATTGGGGGACCTCCTCTTCACTTTATCCTCCACACCTCCAGCCTCTGGACCCTTTTCATTCATTTTTAAATAAGGTGACAAGTCAAATTTAGCATTCACTGGAGCTTCATTAGGCTCCTTTTCTGGTATCTTGTCAGACAGAGCTACTTTCTGGCTGGATTTGAAGTTTTGTGGGAGTTTCTGTAGTTGAGGAGCAGACGGACCTTTGGGGGATGGTTGACGGCGATGCTGTCTCTCTATGTCTTCCACCATGGAACCACTCGACATAATATGGCGCAATAAGTCTTGAGATTTTGAGTCCCCCTCTGTCATAGACATGGACCTAGAAAACATAAGATCTGAATATTACTTGTTTGAGATATGTATACATACAGTAAAATTCTGTAAAGAGTTTGTACAGAAAAGCCCCCACAATCAAAGTGGTATCCAACATGCCCTGTTATGTGATTTTTTTGCTTCAGTTTCTGACCTGTGAAATGGCTGTGGCCTGGGGTTTTCAGACCTATTAAATGGCTGTGGAGGTCTGGCATTGTCAGACCTGTTGATATTTTGTTGCTGTAGACTAGCATTTCTGAACAAGGTTTCCAAACTAATGGGGGCGGCTCCTGGGGCTGTCGCAGGGGCTGTTAAAGGCGGTGCCACAGGGCTGTTACTCTTCTTGCTGTCCCCGCCACCTGACAAAGAAGCAATGATAGATTGTCTCATACCATCATATATCAAAGATCTCCTATGCAAGAAGTTTTAAAATATAAAGAGCAAGTTTTTGTAAAAGGACAGTTTATCAATTTCTAAAATATCAATCTACATTTCACACAGAGTCAATCACAGAAACTAAGGTTTAACTGACGTGTGAGACCCGGTTCTTACCCTCGTCGTTTACATCCCCCATCTTCAGTGGAGTTGGTCTGATTAAATCCGAGGCCTTTGTTGCTGATGCATTAGGATTATCAATCATAGGTTTGGGGTCCCCTGTCTTTGGCAAGGGAATACCACACTTGGACTGGAAATAGTGAAACCAGAAAAGACAAGTAAACAAAAAAATTCCCACTTAAGATTGTAGTAACTGTTTTTATGCATCAGCTACCTACAAACTGTCCTCTGGTCTATAAATTCAAAATTTTGAAGGGAGATTTTTCAAATAAAATTGCACTGCTTTGGAAATCCTACAGAAAATTTTAAAAAACTGGCATTCAAGTAGGCCTTGCCATAAGTTCAGGTCCATAACAAGCTCCTTTGACCCCATGTCTCAAAATCTACAGGTGGTTTGGTTTTACCTTTACCTGTCTTGCACTAAATACAAATTCCGCAATTTTATAATTTTGCAAGCAAGTCATACAGCCCCATACTCAATTGTCATTCTGTGACCTTGACCTCTGTAACTTGTACAGTCAGTGTCTTTTACTCGTCCAATTAGTTCTGAACGTAAAGTCCATTGGCTACTCAAGATGAACTTGACCTATGACCTCAAAATGTATCCTTGCCTTCCTCTGCTCCTTATCCAATTAATACCAAAACATCTGTAAGTCTTAGATAGCAGTGTTGATAGACAGATAGACATAAGGACATTCAATGTTGGGGGTTTAACAATAATTACAGTATGTTTCTAAATGTACTATTGATCTTTACCCTGTCATATTCATGCTGAGCTTTTGACAGCATCTGTAGAATATCCACGTTTTTGGGAGTGCTCTCCTCTTTGTCCAGTATGCTGTCGGACTCGGACGCTCGCCTCTGTCTCATGTCTGACTTGGCTCTGTGATAGTCAATGGCTAACTGCAACAAACTGAATGAAGAACGCTCAATCAGTTGAGCAAGAGGTCATAGTTTACATGTGTATGTCACGGTTTATCCTGACACATCACACATTCTAAGTTACTACACTCTCACAAGGACTTCATTACACCAAATCAAACTCTGCCAGTCAGGCCCAACAGTCGGATGACTGGGTCAGACTAATCTTAGATTTAAATACAACTACCTTGTATAAACATAAAATAGATGATACCTAGATTTTAATCACTACATTGACTACATTCCTGTTTTCTTTCTTCTTCATCTCATTCACAACACAAACATTTGTACATTTGTGAAAGAGCGGTACTGCTCATGAGTAATGTGTGCATTATACTTGTTTACAAGTTACATACAATGGTGTAAACAAATGAAGAATGTTTAAACTCCAGTTAAAAATAATCTCATTCTAGTAGATCAAAATACTTACATTTATCAAAATGTAAAATTATAGAGTAAAGAGGTAGGTATCATTTATTCTATTATCAAGTGTTTCCTCCTAAGAGTTAAATCAGCACACACTAAGTTAATTCGTTGAATGTTTTCTTTCCATATCTTTGAAAAATAACTGGTAATTTCTTTTCTCCCGAATAATTTCATTTTTTTGCTGCACTGTCTCTGATGCGTGTTTTTACAGAAAACACTCATTTACTTGGTTGTTCTCTGCAGCAAACAGAGAGCATCTGTTTTCCACGTGCAGTTCTGTCTTCATTGATGGTCGACACAGATTAATTAATGCTAATTTCTAATAATATCGAGAGTAAACATTGAAATTTTCCTGCCTTGAATCCCTTGCATTTTCTTTTTTAAATTGCATACTTGATGAGATGAGTTGTCTGCAAGATTTTTATTTAGAACTTTTAATGTAATGTTTGTTAAATAATTAAAAACGAGTCTCTCAGAGACACCATATTGTGGGTTATTTTTGCAACCTGCTAAAAACAGCTGCTTACTTGAGAATAAAGAGTAAATCTTTAATCGTTTTGATGAATCATAATAACTACCACTTAGTAAAGTGTACTTCACGTAAACAATTACCAATGATTATAATTTTGGCAATCAAGAGCTCTAAGCAAAAATTAACACCCTGAATCTGAGCAAGTCAGGCCTTCAGCATTCTAAAAAAAATTTTAATCAAATTTTTTTTTTCCTTTAATTGGAATTAAGTGGAATTGGTCTTGTGAAAGTAAATGAATTTCACCGAAAAATCATTCAGGCAAATTAAAGCTTTTACCGCAATTTTATATGTTTCGTTTTCTTTCTTTGATGAAGCAAATTGTTTAAATCAGCTACATCTAAATTATTAGGGTTGGCAAGAAAATATTCCATCATAATTTGCTCTGAACTGCATATAAGCATATGTTCCGTAGACAAGTCTACTCCTGCTAGCATGAAACTAATTATTCACCCTGATTACATCACACGATATCTTGTGTCTGTGTCTGCCAATATACCTACCTATTCATTAACTGTCCAATTCGAGCACATTCATCTTTGTCATAGAACCAAATGCCATAGATTGCTAAAATAAAATCCATAAATACTCATTTTACATTTATAGATGAAAAATAATCATTACATATAGTCAGAAGTCGATTAAATTTCAAATTACTTACCAGTACATATGTACTTGAATTTAGAAGAATTTTTTTTTTTACATGAAAATATAAAATGTGTATCAGAAATATTCATGGACCTGAAAAATAGGAATATTCTACTAGATTGAAAATCGTCATTGTTGGATAACCAGAGGACACCGAGCATGATGTAGAGAAAGGTTACGATTAAAAGTCGTCAATGTCGGTGTGAATGACTTGTATATTTCTAAATTATCAAATTAATGTCTACTTTGCGCTTCCTCTTGACAATGTCTAGGAAAATTTCAGACAGCTAGGTTTTAAAGATTTCTGTGACTGTCGGCATTAAGGAGTTATGTCCAAAACACACTGTTACAATATCAACAATAGTAAAACAATATCAATATGAAATCAACTATATCAGCTATACTGGGTTATATACTTAGGCTCTAATCCTGAGGGTTTGTATAGTCAATATCGTAATGATATTAAATCATCATTGTTGGGGTTTTCTGTCTTGTTGATATCAACGACATTGTATCAATATCTGATTTAGAATGTTCAGGTTTTCTATTCGTCGGTATCATCGACATCATATCGATATCGAATCATTATCATGTTGACTATCGTCTGAATGACACACGTCAATTTTAGTCCGAATAATCTCTAACTGGTGATATTGAATCATGACCACTGAGATCTTCCATCTTGTTGATATCGTTGTTATCGACAACATCGAATTGATAATGAATCATAACCGTGTTGAATATTACGACCACGTGTGTAATTTTTCATTCTGTTGATATCCCCGATATTGATGATATCGATATCGAATCACGATCTTGTAGTGGCTATCTCCATCATGCGTGCCACTTTTAGTTTGAAATATCTGTTCATATTTTGTAAATAGAAAATAAAACGTAATACTATACGAGGGGTGATCTAAGTTCCTGGAGTTGTGCCATATGCCGTATATACTCGCCTATAAGTCGGTTCGCCTATAAGAATCGGTTTACAATCTCAAATCAATGCTCTAATGTTTTTACCTGTGTTTCAAATAATATTTTTAGAAATGTGCCGATATATTATATCTTTTCCCAACAAATCAATTCCAATAATGTTTTGGGATATGACATCGATATTTCACTTTTTATTCTCAGCAAATTAAACAGTTACTATTTGTTTATTTCGTCCATGTTTTTGTAGTTTAAAGAATACTAGGCTATACATTACGCCGTCCAGAAAAATGCTAATCTTCTTAGGTCACTCCTATAAGTCGAACGTAGAGTTTTGGACCGAAATTTAACTCCCAAAAAATCCGACTTATAGGTGAGTATATACGGTAATAGAACAATTGTAATTTGCCAGTCTCATAAATGTGGTGCCATCATGCAGGTAGAGTAAGGTGGTCCCCATGAATATACCATCCAACTCTATAGACTTAATGTATTAAAACTAAACCTAACCCTAACAATATACCTAAACTTTAAACCTTAACCCTAAACCTAACCCTTAACCCTAAATCTAACCCTAAATTTAACTCTAATACTAACCCTATTTCTAACTCTAATGCTAACCCTAGTCTTATTCCTATCCCTGAAGTTTTCAGTTCGTTCAATATCATGATTTGTCCTTCATCTTGTGTTCATTGTTTTAGCAGGGACTCTACCGTTACAGCTGAAATTCAAGAATTTACCTGCAGTATGTGATTGTCAATTATATCTCAGTATACAAGGGCGAGTCAATAAGTAACTAGCCTATCCCATTTCCGATTGACTGAGACGGTCACAATTTTCATGCCTTGTTTCAATACATGTTTTATACCTGGGTACAAAATTGCACGCGTATCGAGTCATTCTTTAATAAGATATTGAATGTCAAACATGGCTAGTGATGCAAAAGGCATGCTTTTCATCTAAAGTTGAGTACCATGCTTTAATTCGATACTTGTATTTAAAAGGTAAAACAGGCAAGGAAATACATGGCGAGTTAGCCAACATTTATGGGTCTTCTGCACCATCTTATGATCCGGTTACATTCTAGGTAAGGGAATTCAAACGCTGTAGAATGTCTTTAGAAGATGAAGCCAGGTCTGGACGCCCACTGGATGCCACCGATGAAGAAATGTGTAAGAAAGTTCGGGATCTGGTATACTCTGATGGGCGAATTCAGGTAGAAGAAATAGCGCAGACATAAGGCATTTCATATGGTAGTGTTTCAATGATCTTACATGATCGTTCAGGTATGGGCAAGCAAACAGCCTGATGGGTCCCCAAATCCCTTAAAGATGAGGAAATGGCAACCAGAGCATCAGTATGCAGCGCCTTGTTGAAGCGTTTTAGCTCAAAAGATGATTTTCTTTGGCGTCTGGTGACTGTAGATGAGACTTGGGTTCATTATTATGAGCCAGAGAATAAAGCTCAGAGTCATCAGTGGGTAGGGCCTGGATCCCCAAGGCCAAAGAAGTTCAAGACGCAACCATCTGTTGGCAAAGTGATGGCCACAGTATTTTGGGACGCAAAAGGCGCTATTATGTTGGACTTTTTACCCACGAGAAGTACAATAACTGGAGTGTACTATGCAAACTTGCTAGACCAGCTGATAACCGCCATCGTTGAAAAATACTGAGGTAAACTCTCTAAAGGTGTTTTGCTGCAACAGGACAACGCGATAATCCACACTTGCAAAGATGCAATGGATTCTGCAAAGTGAAACGGGTATGAATTAATACCACATCCTGCCTATTCGCCTGACCTAGCTCCTAGCGACTTCTTCCTATTCCCAAACTTGAAAAATGATATCTGTGGACATCATTTTCGGTCTGACAAAGAAGTTGTGATGGCAGTTGAGGAGTGGGTTAACGGAAAGGACCCTGACTTTTTCAGTTCTGGGCTCATGGCACCTGAACACCGTTGGTCTAAGTGCGTCACACTAGAGGGCAATTACATCGAAAAAGAAGAGGTGGATCTCAAATGGAAATAAGTTGGGCTGGTTGCTTATTGACTCGCCCTCGTAAGTTCACAAATCAAAAACACAAATATTGTCAGATTATATGATTCGAAGACATATTAATTCATCTGGCTGTAGTTTTGGAGTTCTAATTATTTTTGGGGAATCACATTTATTTAAGAAATAGATGTGCTAATGTAATTATAGAACATTTAGATGAGAAAACATAAATTGTATGCATACATAGCTGGGAACAATCTATCAAATTTTAATTTCATTGCATACACAAAAAAATACCCAAGTGTGATATGTACAATGAGGAAAAGTTGATAAAAATTGCAAAATGTCGTAAAAAGCATTGTTGAACAAAGGAAATGCAACAAGAGCAACACCAACGTGGCATAATACGCCCGTAGATTTTGCTCAAGGAAAACATATTTTAGTGGGATTCATATTTTAGTGAAGTTAGCACTGTCCTCTGTGAGCTAATTCATTATTATGCTTGTAGAAATGGATATCAATATATAAAGAGGGATAGCCTTAGAATGCGCTACTTCATAAATATGCTAACGGTTCGGTTTGTATCCTGCCCACAAGGTTTTCCTAATAATGATACTACGACCTTGACCTTTGACCTTGAAAAACAATAGGCACCTTCCTCTCATCATGATGATCAAATATACCAAGTTATAATATCCTGGAGCTTACGGTTCGGTTTGTATCCTGCCCACAAGGTTTTCCTAATAAGTGATACTACGACCTTGACCTTGAAAAACAATAGGCATCTTCCTCTCACCATGGTGATCAAATATACCAAGTTATAATATCCTGGAGCTTACGGTTCGGTTTGTATCCTGCCCACAAGGTTTTCCTAAAAAGTGATACTATGACCTTGACCTTTGACCTTGAAAAACAATAGGCATCTTCCTCTCATCATGGTGATCAAATATACCAAGTTATAATATCCTGGAGCTTACGGTTCGGTTTGTATCCTGCCCACAAGGTTTTCCTAATAAGTGATACTACGACCTTGACCTTTGACCTTGAAAAACAATAGGCACCTTCCTCTCATTATGATGATCAAATATATCAAGTTATAATATCCTGGAGCTTACGGTTCGGTTTGTATCCTGCCCACAAGGTTTTCGTAATAAGTGATACTACAACCTTGACCTTTGACCTTGAAACACAATAGGCACCTTCCTCTCATCATGATGATCAAATATACCATGTTATAATATCCTGGAGCTTACGGTTTGGTTTGTATCCTGCCCACAAGGTTTTCCTAAAAAGTGATGCTACGACCTTGACCTTTGACCTTGAAAAACAATAGGCATCTTCCTCTCATCATGGTGATCAAATATACCAAGTTATAATATCCTGGAGCTTACGGTTCGGTTTGTATCCTGCCCACAAGGTTTTCCTAATAAGTGATACTACGACCTTGACCTTTGACTTCTGACCTTGAAAAACAATAGGCATCTTCCTCTCATCATGGTGATCAAATGTACCAAGTTGTAAAGTCCTAGGGCTTATGGTTCAGTCTGTATCCTGCCCACAAGGTTCGGACAGACGGACAGACAGACGGACAGAGCCATACCATAATACGTCCCGTCTTTGACGGGCGTATAAAAATTGTTGTGATTAATGAATTTAATGGAGTTATGTGCAAGGATTCATAGTTTTCCTGGGATATAACTATCTTTATAAAATATGATACTTGAATATATATTTAAATTTTCAAAAATGCAAAGCCAAATGTTTAATCCTAATATACCATTTGATGCTGATTAAACATGGATTGTGAATATTGATTGTCGGTTATGTAATTCAGACAGTACAATATCGTTACGTTATTGTCGATGTCGAAATCATACATGTATGTGGTCCTTAAAAAGGTCTTTTATATTGTTAATTATAACTTTGTCAACTGACAATATTGAATAGATATCACCAAGTTAATGTTGATATTGTCGATATCGTACTCATGGTCATTGGAAAGCAGTGTTGGTAAACAATATCTTTGTCAGATGATTATAACGACATCGTTGATATCGACATCGTATTTGGTCCTTGAAAACAAACAGTAATGACAGATTATAACTTTTTAAGATGATGTTATCAACATGATATGGTCATGCTATTGTCGATATCGACATCATATTTGATGTTGGACATATATGGCATTAAGAACTAAAAACATACAAAATAGGTAGAAAAACGAACAGAATTTTTTAAATTTAAGATCTAAAAAAAATATTTCCTGTCTTTTGTGATGAAAGCATGGGAGCAATGCCTGACATTACTGCTGCCTGTTGGATGGTGGGCTTTAATGTACTGTTCTACTTGTTTTCTATCTTAACAGATGGTTTTCATTCTTTAGAGCCATCCCAATAATAGGGGATGATTGAAACCAGAATCCGACACTATATTTACTCAGCTTCACATTTCATTACAAAAAATTATCCTCAGTGGATGGACCATGACAAGTATTCAATATATAGGGAAGCATTGAGACTACAGATTTTTCTTTTCTTTCGAAAAATGCTTCTTTTTCAAATATTTGCTGGAAATTTTACAAGTATTTAATGTACATAGAAACATTGAAACTGCAGATTTTTCTTTTTTTCCTTCTTTTTTTGAATATTTACTGGAAATTTGTGTCTCAGGTCACATGGCAAGGTTCCCTCTACAAGGTCACCAAGCAACAATCTGAGGAAAACAGATCCCTTACCCCCTTAAAAAAACACTTAGGTATCTGATTTCCCAGAGTGCATGAGATGGTGATTCTGCCCACTGACCTTTGGTATTGCGATAGAGAAGAAATGGGTCCTGCAGCTGGAATTCCAAATCTTTTGTGATTGGCTCTATCAGGTTGTTCAACCCAAGTCGGTTCAGAATCATAAAACCATTGTTTGGAGAGGCCGACCTGTGACAAAACAGAAGGCAAACTGATAAAAGAGAACTTGTTCTGCCTTTCAGGTTTAAGTAGATTCAGGCTTATGACAAGAGGCAGGCCCTGTAATGATGTAACGGGTTAAAACAATGTAGAGCATGCAATCTTTTCTTTCAGTGAATTACAATTATAAGAAGCAAACACCGCACTCAGCAGTACCAGTTCATCATATCAACTTCTTCTTTCATTCAACGCAATACAATAATGAAAAGTGCTGCATCTGCATACATCTTTAAAACACCACAATTAAAATTTTTACCATTATCATAAAAAATGTCATGTAGACCTATTCAATAAACAAAGATAAAATTCTTAAGAGATACATGCATTAAACTGTTTATAGCTAAGACATTTATTGGTAACATCTGGTTAAATTGTTTACTGAAAATAAAAGACCTGTCTTATTGCACACCTACTGATAAGACACAAATAAATTAAATACCTGATTATATTATATCTCTAATGGTAATTTAAGACACAGTTATATTGAATACCTGATTATATCGCATCTCTAATGGTAAGACACAGTAATATTGAATACCTGTTTATATCACATCTCTAATGGTAAGACACAGTTATATTGAATACCTGTTTATATTACATCTCTAATGGTAAAACACAGTCATATTGGATACCTGATTTTATTATATAGCTAATAAATAGTCTAATACAAATTCTGTGTAAAATCTAGAGAATGTTAGCGTTCAATATCCTGAGAATTTATTGAACACTAACTTTGCATTGCGTAAATTTTATGCGCCCGAAACATTCCGAGTATGAGCGTTCAATATTGACGTTACCGTAACGACGTAAACAAGTCAAAATGGCAGACGACGGTCCTCCGAATCTGACAGAGCCGGTATTTGATATTTACTTAAGCAAAATGTTTTACTGTACATAAATTATGATGTCCCCGTTTTCAAAATCAGTTCGCTTCATGCATTAATGACGGGTTAAATATTGCACAGTTAAGAAATGCATGCTGATATTGCACACCTTCACCTTAGATGCCAATATTGATAAATTCTCGTCTATTTTGGAGTATTTTGAGTGAAAAGGGATATAATTTAACAACTAAATACTTTAGCTATATAATAAAAGGGTTATTGAACTTATATAGGTGAATATTGGCACTCGTTGGCTGTCAACTCGTGCCAATATTCACCAATATAAGTTCAATATATAACTCTAATATAATATTGAATACCTGATTATAATATTTCTAATGGTAAGACACAGTAATATTGAATACCAGTCCTGATTATTGTATTTCTAAAGATAAGACAGTTATATTAAATACCTAATTATATTACATCTCTAATGGTACATGTAATACACAGTTATATTGAATACTTGATTATATTACATCTCTAATGGTAAGACACAGTAATATTGAATACTTGGTTATATTACATCTCTAATGGTAAGACACAGTAATATTGAATACTTGATTATATTACAATCTCTAATGGTAAGACACAGTAATATTGAATACTTGATTATATTACATCTCTAATGGTAAGACACAGTTATATTGAATACCTGTTTATATCACATCTCTAAAGGTAAGGCCAAGTAAAATTAATTAGTAGATTATCATTCAAACTTCACAAAAAAATGGGGCGGGTGGGAGGATTTTATTTTTTATTTTTTGCCATGGTATTCTTGACCTCGAAAATGCCTTCTCTCATTGAGAAAAGGCTTTATAAATCATAATTACATGTGTATTTGGGTTTCTAAAAGGCAAAGTGAAACAAAGTACGTTTACGATACCGGACCGAACATAAAAATATCCAGAAATCGTAATTTTGAAAAATAAAAAAAATCGGGGCGGGGCAATTTTCGAGGGGCGGGCGGGAATGATAATCTACTAATTAATTTTACTTGGCCTAAGACACAGTTATATTGAATACCTGATTTATATTACATCTCTAATGGTAAGACACAGTTATATTGAATACCTGATTTATATTACATCTCTAATGGTAAAACACAGTCATATTGGTCAAACTCAAGAGGTCATGCAGTGACAAGTTGAAAGACTACAGTATCAAATCAAAGGTCTTATCAATAAAGGAACTGACTGTATAACATGGTTTTGGGTCTACAATATATGCATTAATTTACATCCACCATACCATGTTACGTAAAGTGAGAAAACTTAACGGAACAGCAAAGACAGGTAGTTACATGAATTTTTGACTGGTGGAAAAATCCTGGGTGTTTTTCTTTTGAATTCATATAACAATTCATTAAAAATATTTTAGAGAATTTACAGTTAGCTGTTATATTTCTTTATATATTTGGTTATAATGACAAACAATTAAGATCAAGGAAAATTGACACATGTTGATTTCACTGCTTTCAGCAATGGACATGTGGCCGACCTGGGTCATGGTTTGCCATCATGTGATGTCAGGGACTGAGAACTGATTTACGTAACCCATCATGTGATGTCAGGGACTGAGAACTGATTTACGTAACCCATCATGTGATGTCAGGAACTGAGAACTGATTTACGTAACCCATTATGTGATGTCAGGTACTGAGAACTGATTTACATAACCCATCATGTGATGTCAGGGACTGAGAACTGATTTATGTAACCCATCATGTGATGTCAGGTATTGAGAACTGATTTACGTAATTAACCCATCATGTGATGTCAGGTACTGAGAACTGATTTACGTAACCATATCTTTTGTTATTGCTTCAGATGACAGAAAATGGTTTTTATAAGAAATAAAAGGAGATTATCTATAAGATTGAATACACATTGTGAAAATTTATTCAATGTTCACACTTTACTTAACAACGTAACAAATGCAAATATCATGGACCCAAAAATGTGTTTAACATCGGTTCAGTTGGTGTTCATGTAAACAGTGTGCGAAACTAACTTTAAAGTCCTATAGACCACAACAATTCCTATAGACCGAAATTTAACATGCAATATTCATTGTTATTAAAAAATTAATAATAGACACAAATTCGGTTTGGCAATTTGTTCATAGTTTAATTATATTCTTTTTCAATTTAATGCACGTCAAGCTTTTCAATTAGAATTTCGTATACTTTTTCATTTTGTTCCAGCTCAGTTTCACTGTCTGATTCTTCATCTAAGTCACTTCTACTACGTTTCGTTTTCTCATGATTTTCTGCGACTTTAGCCATGCTGGAACTTGTTGTACTGACCGCTTTCCGTTTGATTCAAGTGCGTGCACCTTCCACATATTTTTAAAACCATTCAAAAAGGACATTTGGAATTTGCATGAAAATGGCGTACATTGAAGTAAATATCAAACTGACACCCCCCCCCCCCCCCCCCCCCCTGTTGAAAATGGAATAATCTGATTCGAATGATTTGTATATTGTACATTGTGGAACATTTATTACAGCTAAGGGGTGAACAGAAACATCAGCGTACTACATATAAACTGGTCCCGCTTCTCATATATGTTAAATAAGCAGCGGAGAACCAGTTTTTTACTCAGAATTCCTATAGACAAGTCGGTCTGTAGCTATTTCGATTGTTATAGACCGACTCGATTTTCTATAGACATTGTCTATTGGTCCATGGTTAATTTTGCACACTGTGTAATTACAAACTGTGTAAATACAAACAGTGAAGTTCATCGTGGTTTTGTTGTCATTATCAAGGGGGGATTATAGTAACCAGCATTGTAAAAAAAAATTGAATGACACGCTTGTATATGTAGAGATGGCAAAAGAGCGTAAAAATCTACCAAACATTATGTCTGGTAAATTAGGGATAATTTAGAAAATCTACCAGACTGGTAAATTAGGGATAATTTAGAAAATCTACCAGACAAGTTAAAAATTCCTCAGACATAATAAAAACAAAATTACTCAACAACTACCCGATGAAGAAGTTGTTACAATTACCCAACAACTTGATGAAGAAGTTGACACAATTACCTAACAACTACCTGATGAAGAAGTTGTTACAATTACCCAACAAAAACCTGATGAAGGAGTTGTTACAATTACCCAACAAAAACCTGATGAAGAAGTTGTTACAATTACCCAACAACTACCTGATGAAGAAGTTGACACAATTACCCAACAAAAACCTGATGAAGAAGTTGTTACAATTACCCAACAAAAACCTGATGAAGAAGTTGTTACAATTACCTAACAACTACCTGATGAAGAAGTTGTTACAATTACCCAACAAAAACCTGATGAAGAAGTTGTTACAATTACCTAACAACAACCTGATGAAGAAGTTGTTACAATTACCCAACAACTACCTGATGAAGAAGTTGACACAATTACCCAACAAAAACCTGATGAAGAAGTTGTTACAATTACCCAACAAAAACCTGATGAAGAAGTTGTTACAATTACCCAACAACAATCTGATGAAGAAGTTGTTACAATTACCCAACAACAACCTGATGAAGGAGTTGTTACAATTACCCAACAACAACCTGATGAAGGAGTTGTTATAATTACCCAACAACAACCTGATGAAGAAATTGTTATAATTACCCAACAAAAACCTGATGAAGAAGTTGTTATAATTACCCAACAACAACCTGATGAAGAAGTTGTTATAATTACCCAACAACAACCTGATGAAGAAGTTGTTATAATTACCCAACAAAAACCTGATGAAGAAGTTGTTACAATTACCCAACAACTACCTGATGAAGAAGTTGACACAATTACCCAACAAAAACCTGATGAAGAAGTTGTTACAATTACCCAACAAAAACCTGATGAAGAAGTTGTTACAATTACCCAACAACAATCTGATGAAGAAGTTGTTACAATTACCCAACAACAACCTGATGAAGGAGTTGTTACAATTACCCAACAACAACCTGATGAAGGAGTTGTTATAATTACCCAACAACAACCTGATGAAGAAATTGTTATAATTACCCAACAAAAACCTGATGAAGAAGTTGTTATAATTACCCAACAACAACCTGATGAAGAAGTTGTTATAATTACCCAACAAAAACCTGATGAAGAAGTTGTTACAATTACCCAACAAAAACCTGATGAAGAAGTTGTTACAATTACCCAACAACAACCTGATGAAGTCAGTTAATACAGAAGAAAATTTCTCAATAGCCCCCCCCCCCCCCCAAATCGCCATAAGAAGTTGTTAATTTCCCCAAACAACCACATGATGTTACCACAGTTAAAAGCATCACAAACAATCTAAAGAGGTGATCAATTACCAAATAACACCTGTAGAGGTCATAATTTTAAATCAATTTATGAGACTCCCTGAGCAGTATACATTTACAGACTTTGTACTCTGGTGTTGTAAGATCTCTATAGGACATAGTGACTGTACATTTACAGACTTTGTACTCTGGTGTTGTAAGATCTCTATAGGACATAGTGACTGTACATTTACAGACTTTGTACTCTGGTGTTGTAAGATCTCTATAGGACATAGTGACTGTACATTTACAGACTTTGTACTCTGGTGTTGTAAGATCTGTATAGGACATAGTGACTGTACATTTACAGACTTTGTACTCTGGTGTTGTAAGATCTCTATAGGACATAGTGACTGTACATTTACAGACGTTGTACTCTGGTGTTGTAAGATCTGTATAAGACATAGTGACTGTACATTTACAGACTTTGTACTCTGGTGTTGTTGTAAGATCTGTATAGGACATAGTGACTGTACCTTTACAGACTTTGTACTCTGGTGTTGTAAGATCTCTATAAGAGGGAGTTACTGGGCAGAACAGCACCATACCTACATGCAGGTACACAATACAATGGTCTGTTATAGCTGGGATTTATCAGTGTCCATTCAGTAGTGATATTTACCTATAAATGTGTACTATATTGACACCTTTTAGCCATAGGAGGTCTGTTTCAAATATCAAGGCAATCATCAGTATTTTTTCCCCCAGAGCAGTTCATATGAACTTTCAAAACTGACATCCACACTTCCAGGAGATAATGATGATGCTAGTAGCATCAATGAAAAGTGTGTTGATGCAGTGAATCTAACTTATAACAGCCCCCTGCCATCAGCAAGGAGCTCTTTTTAATCAGACTTCCAACAAAGGCAAAACATTATGCAAGAAATGGTTTACAAAAGAATTAGTCTAGAAACACCTTACTAACTTGTCGGCAATTTAGTAATACGCACGCCAAATTGTTGTTGCTGGCTGGCAAATTCTAAGTTTCCCCCAAAATCAGGAAATATTTGTGCTGATTAATTGTTTTCCATTTCGCAGAATAAAAAAAAAACTGCTCCGTGTTATATAAACCCTTGACTCCCCATCATTCGATAAGCGCTTGAACTGACAATACTGCAACACAATTTCTCCAATGCAAACATGCAGTTTACATACTTGAGGTTAAAGAGCGGAAGACACGAGGAGTCGGTTTGGTTTTAGCGAGTTACAGCTGTTTCTTCAGCTCTGCTGGTGTCTCTACCTACACGCTAATTTAGTTCAAAGTCATTTGTCGAGCATGGTTATAGTCAGCTGCTTCAGCAAACATAATACTGCTGTTTTCTCAACATCTATCTCATAGCATTGTGTGTGATACATTTCTCTGCTCTTGGAATTTTATTGCCAAATCACTTTATCACCGGATCAAACATCAGTATGTGACATTGACCAGGCGGTATGGAGGCTGCCCAGCTTCTGACTCATTGCAGGTAAGTCTTTCTCCAGGGCTGCTGCTAATTACTGAGGTTACCATGGACACCTCTGGCCCCATGATGGACAGTTGAGTGTCCTCTCTCTGACCTCATCTACATCTGGGGGTGGAAGCCCGAGGGGGCAGGTTTCATTTTTTTTTTTGTAGTGATTAAATATCATTGCATAGAATACATAGATAAGGTGGCAGATTGATTTTTAAATGAATACTGTCTCTCTTAATTCATTCACAATTTATATGAATTACACTAGTCCTCATAAAGACATTTGTATAGTAACACCTAATGCTGTGTGTGGATTAGGAAAAACGTAGACCAGACATTTCATTGCTTGCATCATTATTCACAAGGTAAACTTTATACAGATTCAGGACCTTATACATATGTCCAGAGAAAATGAACTTTAAATATATCTAATTCTCACCATTATAAAAATACATGATGTTGAAGTAAACAGGATTAATGCTAGTTTTATATATAAAAAAAAAAAAAAAAACAACCCAAAAAATTCAATTCAGGTATTTTCATTAATCTCTGTTGAGCAGAATCTCACTTAATTAATGACAGACAGAGAAAACTTGGCTTGTACAGAAGTACGATTAAACACGTTACTCTGTGCAGCACTGAGGCAATGCTGTCACTATGAATTAGGCTCATTCTCACACTTTGCCAAGGGGGGCTTATTATCCACGGCAGCCAGTAATCATCCCCAATGATTCCACCTCCCTTCAAGGAATTTCTGGGGACATGTATTACCCTACCTTGTCACCATTAAGAATATGAGCTCAGTATGTACCTGATCTAAGCCAATTTCATCGGTGGATCAAAACGTGGTGGGAAATAAACCAAGTCACTGCTAAGTCACTAAAAGTAATATTACATGTTCAACTTAAAACAACATGGAAAGATAGATCTACGTACAGGATTTAAAAAAATGATGCATTGAAAGACTAGCTATGTGAAGAATTTGTTCTTCCACCAGAAACATTAATGAATACCTAAAAACCCAGTCATAATGTTTCTCAATCTTTTTCTTGGCAAAAACTGTCAATTTTCTAAGCATTAAATATATGTAGTTTTTGGCTCTTAAATACGACCTAATTTATTCCCATTTCTCGCCGATGAAACATTTACATGTATTGGTGGAAAACACAAACCCGCATACTGTGTGTACCGGGCTATACTCCGACACTTTAGTCAATCGCGGTAATTATTGTTCCAGAACAAAATCACTGGAGAAAATAATAAACCCTTCCATGTGTTTCTGGGTTCTTGGCACAAGAAACCCTCTTCAATGCTCCATAATTTCTCATCTTGCAAGGAGTGTCTGAACTTAGTATGCTAGTCTCGCATACCTTTAGACAATAGATTGTTGCTGAGCACTGTCAACATGAACATTCCTGCTACGCTTACAGAATCTGTCATTGTACACTTACATATATACACTGTACAATGACCCCTTCAGTTCAAGGTTGAGAATGATTTTCATTTTACAATTGTTTCCTATGGGCCATCAGTGAGATACAACCTGGGTCTAGTATTGTGTCTTAATTTCTAAAAAAAAATTTAATGAAGGTCAGTGCAAATGGAACTAATGAAAAAAAATACTCACAGCACCAGAATACTAAATGGGAGGGGAAATACTCACAGCATCAGAATACTAAATGGGAGGGAAATACTCACAGCACCAGAATACTAAATGGGAGGGGAAATACTACAGCACCAGAATACTAAATAGAAGGGGAAATACTCACAGCACCAGAATACTAAATAGAAGGAGAAATACTCACAGCACCAGAATACTAAATGGGAGGGGGTAATTACACTCTTAGATGAATTTTCTCTGTAAATCTTAAAATTTTCAAAAGTTGTCTCATCTTTTCTATCCCTATGGGGCCTGCACTGAACACTTGTGAATATCAAGCAATCTGTTATGAACACTCTTCTCCATGTGCATATAAGTGATTTAATACCTCATTAAGGGAGTATACTTAATCATCACGATGCATTCAATATCATACAGTACGTACTACATGACACGGACTCCTGTACTACATTTCCCCTGTTTTATGGGATGCCCAGCAGAGAAGCCACTCTCTGTAATGGATTCTATTGTTCTATATAACTTCATCCACTAGCATGCAATAGCACTTACCTTTTATACACAAATAGAGATCCTTCAATAGAAGTCTTCTCCTGTAAAATACAAAATGAAACATGACTGTGACGTTCATAATTTGTACTGCCACTGCATGATTTTTTTTCTCTTCACACCTTCAAACACCCACAGAAATTATAGTGCAATGACGCTTAATCATATGAGACTATTTCGTTTTAGATTTTTAAAAATTTGTTGAAACATTTCCTGTATCGTTTAATACACAATAAGTCGCGGCTTTGGATGTTGTTTCATTTTTATTTATGTGTTTTTTTCTTTTGCATAAGAACTTTGGTCAGCAATATTGTTCATTGAATATATTTTTCAAATAAGTTTTTCCATGCACTTCAAGTTGTCAATTCATCACAGGGTGTTTAAAAAACCGTTCGTCAGAGGTAAATATTACTACCAAAGTGATAGAAAACAGCGATGAGAACAAATTGTGATCGTTTGGTGTTTTTCTGATTGACGTCATCACTCAAGTGACAGGTTTAAATATCAGATTTCCAATATCATGCAGATTTGAAAGCTTTCCAGAAAATAATCAAGATGAAATGCACATATATATATATATCTCAACATATTGTACTAAAAATAGGTCCACAAGATAGGGATGATCCGCCTGGTCAGAAATAAGTAAAACCATTCATTTGTGTATGAATTAGTTATTATAATGAAAGACATCTTGCATGTGTTAAAAGAATAGAGTTGAAGTTCAGAACATATGAGATTTGGGTCACACAATGCTGAGATTATTAAATCATGACATATCATTAATAATACTGTGTCCTATTTACTTTTCCTTCTTTTCTCTCTCACCAAAGTGCATGTATAAAGACATCATGCATGCACTGTGTTCAGAAAATGCATACCACATAAGAAAAATTAAGGTCATCACATTTTGACATAGTTAATTGTTCTCACCAATAACGAAAACACGCATTTGTGGTAATGTCAAGTTATGTGACTATGGCTACATCTTTCATGGCATTCAAGAAAATGCACATTTTGAATATGGAAATGAATATCACACTTTTCTCCAAATGACCTTGACATTTTTAATGATATGGGAAAAAATGTCACACTTTTCTCCCACAGACCTTGACATTTTTAATGATATGGAAAAGAATATCACACTTTTCTCCCAATGACCTTGACCATGTCTAAATACACTGGTGTACAAAACATACTAGGGTCAAAACCTATCTATATGTCAAGCACATAAATCATGTGCTTTCAAACACAAGTGATATCCCAGGCATGAATTACAGACAGACGTCACATGTTCCTAGATACCCCCTTATTTAAGATAATTTTGCTCAACTCACAAGCTTTTATGCTTAACTAATCGTACATGCATGTTTCATACTTGTATTTGATGCAGTTATAGTATCCATCGGTCTTTGCCACCTTCATAGTAAATCTGTATAACCCCCCCCCCCCATCTTCTATCTACATCAAATTCAATAGATATAATATCTGTTGGATGCAAAGCACCTGCTCAAGACATTATAACTGCATCAACCTCTCGACCAAAATAGACGAAGTACAGTCAGTGGGCACACACAATATTACAATAGATATTTTTGAAATGTAAAAGTGAAATGATGTGTTAAATATGTCAGTGAAACTGCCAAAAATGAAATATGGTCTTACTAAAACTTAAAACACAACCTGTCATGACTATTTATAAATGCATTGAAATCTTTCTCTCAGATACTCAAGAAAAGGGATCTTTTGTGTTAACAAAAAAAAAAACATGACAAAAACAAAACTGATCCAAAGAAGATGTGTTGACTGCAGCAATTTAAAAATAGTGTCTGCAATTCAGAGCAAAGATGAAAATTTTTCATATTGAGAAAACCATTGTCAAATTGAGACTGCCAGTGGTTTCGGAAGGGAGAAAATCTGGATGTTTTAACGTACTGAATATGTCATACATTTACCATAACTATAAGCACAAAAAGTCAACAAAACATTCTATCTGGATTATCTTTAAAATGTAACAAGAATATTTCAATATAGTAAAATTGATTCAGTTAATGATTAAAAAAGTATTTATTATTTTCTGTGATAAGTTACAGAGTACACTCTGGAGGCTGCAGATAATCGGTTTTTTTTTATCAATAGTTTTTCATTCAACATATCACTTTGTTACACAGTCTGCCGATCATATCTATTTCAAAAATCTATGGCGAACAGTATGTGCATCAATTGGACGCACCTAATATTTTGTGCAATATCACCCGTAATGTCAACAATGTCAGGCGATGTTTCCTGTCGCTGGATGTCAGGCGATGTTTCCTGTCGCTGGATACCATCGCCCTGGTGGGTGTAGTTTTTACTCCAAAAAGGAAATTCGATATTATATTTTTTTCAAACATTTCTGGCCAAATCAGATTTGAATATTTTACGTGAAAGCATAATTTATTTTGTGTTATTGATTTGTTTTATATCCCTTGGGAAATTCTTCACTCATCTTGAGGTGAAGTACTATCACTATGCCTGCCGTGGTGCTCAGTGCCTAGCAGTGAGGATTCTTTAATGTGTATATGCCCATCATATCAGGATGGAGGGTGTGTGTGTGAGAGAGAGGGAGATGAGAGTTTGCATTTGCTTCTTCAATGACACGAGATCTACATTTTTAACGTTATATCCAAAATGGCCTGCAGTTCACATTTCTAAATGTCGAACATTTTTAACATTATATCCAAAAGGCCTGCAACTCTTGACACTTCTAAATGTTGAACGAGATTAGTGACGGAGCAATATCACTATCTATGTTTATGTCATCTGAGGTTTGACACACTTTAATGTACGTGGTATAAGTGAGACACAAACTTCCGACCCCCTGGTCACAAAGCAAATGCTGAGCTATCACGACTAGGAAGTAATGTTATATTAAGTGGATGATAATGAAAAAAATTGAAGTCCAAGTGTCACTTTTCTAAAATTGTATGACACAGTATTTTTCTTAATTAAAATTTATCAACTTTGGTTTAACGGCTAAATGAAAAGGTAAAGAATCTAATGCATTGCCTATGTTAAGATTCTAGTCTAGCAAAATTACTAACAGAAAGAACTGGCTGTTGGATAAAGCTTGATCTAACACTATGTAACAGAATAAACGAGTGTGTAACAGAGTTATTCCTCTTGAGCTGCTCACAAAGTCTGTTTGGTTTCTCTATTCAATCAATCTGTTCGTATACTTCTGTGGATTACACTCATGGCTAAGTACTTCACATGTGTAATATTTAGCACTTTTTAAAAAAATCTACAATGAATTACTAATTTACAACTAATGACCATCATGATAGAAACATCAGTGAATGCTGCCCCCCCCACCTCAGGTTTTATTTAATTTGATTTGCATTTCTAAAAAGGAACACATTTTAGATAGATTCAATGCTTCTTGAATAATTTCATTGATGAATCATAATATGAGAGATATCACTCAAAGACCATTTATTCTGTGGGGATCCGGGTTAGAATAGGTCCTTAGTACCCCCTTGCTTGTAGTAAGAGGCGACTAAGTGGGGCGGTCCTTCGGATGAGATCGCAAAAACCGAGGTCCCGTGTCACAGCAGGTGTGGCACGATAAAGATCCCTCCCTGCTCAAAGACCATAAGCGCCAAGCATAGGCCTAAATTTTGCAGCCCTTCACCGACAGTGGTGACGTCTCCTTATAAGTGAAAGATTCTCGAGAGGGATGTTAAATAATATTTAAACAATCAATCAAAGACCATTTCTTACCCAACAGCTAATGATTATGGCGTAATTAACCGAAAATTTGATAGAGATACACTTCATGTGAAATCTCATCAATATATACCCTGGACAAATCATGTCATGAGTATAACAGTCTGTGGGGAATATAAAAATAATGAACAGCATTACATAATAACATGTATAAAATTGAAGAAATAAATAGAATATCAAAGAGTGAATATTTAATAAGCCAATGTATTCATACTCCACCGAGTAAAGAATAATGATATAAATATTTTTATATTTTCTCTGTGTCACAAACTCTTTCATTATGATGTCATACGTCAGTGAAGAGCAGTGAGATGCATTTCTATCGAGTACTGTGAATTTCCCCGGTGAGCCTTAAACAACGCTGCATCTCATATTTATTCAGTATCGAGAATTTGATTAAGGAATATGAATGCCCATAAATGAAATATATAAATAATATTTGATAATTAATTTATGTTAATTTGGCTACACGATAAAAATATTATAAAAAAATAACATATACTCTATTACTGTCAATCTTTTTTTAAAAAATTGACAACTCTGATCCATAGTTTTAAATACTATTTGCATTGAAGACCTCGGAAGAAATTTTAAAGTTGTAAATTCTGTAAGCATGTAAAAAAAAAATAAAATAAAAAAAAAAAAAAAAAAAAAAAAACACAACCAAACCCAGCACACTAGTATATACAGCCACTGGACTCAAGCAAAAAATATTGGTATTATCCAAAACATTGCTGTAACATGACTTATGAGTACATGTAATTTGATAATGAACAATAAATATTTTATGTCATAGTGTATGCACTGTATATAATGCAAAATTTGTATTGCTTGGTGTCAATTTTATCTTATTATGTCCGAAATTAATCGAATTCTTTGTACTAACTTTTTTCATAAAAATGTCTGACAGTAAAAAATCACCTTGCAAACTTCATAATTTGCAAGTTTTCCAATTTTCATATTTTGAGAGCAGTAAATTTCAAACCACATGAAATATTTCTGTAGACAACGAAGCTCACTGGGAAGCATAGCTATAATTAACCTATCCCTCTTGGTTCAAAACATATAGCCAAGGTTAAAAGTTTTTGGTAAGTTGGTCAAAGTCAAGGTCACTAGGTCAAAAGTCTTGGTACCAAATGAGAGGTCTGATCACAAGACATCTAAATGTGAAATATCAAAGCCCTATCCCCCTGGGTTCAAAAGATATAGTCAAGGTTAAAGTTATTGAAAGTAAGGTCAAACTCCAAGGTCACAAGTCATGGTACCAAATGAAATGTTGTTCTCTCACAGTATGATGCCGACACAATCTAATTAAAATTAGATGTTAGATCCGCTCACATACTCGCTACACAAACATCTAACAACATCTCAGAGGGTCACTTCATAGGTCAAATTTGCATGAAAGAGTAACCAATCGCCACAAAGGCGAAAGTGCCATCGGCATCCAATGAGAATCATCATTATATACTATATTTGGTTACTTATTAAAGATGGTGACCGATGAAGAGAAATGGAAGCGATTAAAACTGCTTTGAAGATATTTGATCTTGAGGTTTTGAAAAATGAACAAGAACAGATACTTAAATGTCTTCTTTGTTGAAGTATACATGAAAAGATCCCCCGATGTCGCCATAGTTTAAAATTTAAACAAAAACATGTGATAAACAAGTCACAATCATGGGTGCTGCCATTTTCTCTCTTCCTTATGTAAACAATGCATGGAATATTGTGGGATAATACACTATCAATAGGAAGCAGGAAATTTGATTGGCTGTTGCAAATTTGACCTCTGATGTGACCCTCTATGGGATGTTATTAGATGTTTGTGTAGTGAGCATGTAATTAGATATAACATCTTATCTTAATTAGATTGATGCCGACACAAACACTGACACCTGAGTTATGACAATAACTCTCTAGACCATCTTTGCTACTTAGAATCTGTGAATTCACTTCTCAATTCAATTGAATTCATTTTTTGAATTGATTGCAAAGTTCTATGGAAAGAACTTCAAATCAATAAAATCAGAATAAAACAGTCCTAAAAGACACAGATAATAAAATGCAAAGAACCATAAATAATGATAATTTGATATGCATACCATTCCAAAACAAAACATCATATTGAGGCCAGCTCTGAAATTTCTGGAGTTTAAAAAGTAAACATGTATTACTGGTACCAACTAAGGCTTTATTTTTCTTAGAATTTTGTTGTTCAATATTCAATATACTGCATATTGAGCAGAATTTTTAGTGAGGATTAATTTTGGCTTTATTAGCAAGCGTGTTGAGATCGATAAAATTGAATATCACTAGCAATGCATTAGGTAATAGTTATCTTTCTTGGTATAAAGTCATTAAAATTAGTTCTAGCCAAATATATATATGTACTAAGTTTTATGATAAAAATTGCTAAATTTGTGCCTCGCTAAAAATTCCACTTAATACATGGTTAATCTTGGTTTGCTACTTTACGTAACTAACACTAATATCCTCAAATATATTTCAATACATCACATATCAAATGTTTTCATAAAAACCTTAATTATTATAATAACTATATCGCCATCAATGTTTTACAATATGTATGGCATTTATCAACATAGGTATATATGTATATATGATATTTACCATTTAAGTTTGGTCATTTGTGTTGTGTCAAAAAAAAAAATATAAATACTAAGCTTTTGTGAGTTGCAATTACCATGCATCTAAGAATGACATAATGAAACAGTACTACTGTAACAATATACCTAGTACATTTGGGCTGAAACGATTCACCAAAATGTCGATACTGTTCATTGCCTCAATCTTCCGTTCAATACATTTTTTTTTTTAAATTGTGTTTGCTTAAATAAATTGGACTCGACCTGTACTTATTATTCTTACATGCATCTGGGGGGACAAAATTACAGCTGAAAATGTTTGTGCTGTTGCCAGCCATGAACATGACACAAACAATAATAAACTTTATCATTCTATATCATCATTGCATCTGATAGTGGATGCACTGGTGAAATGCTTCACAGAATAGCAAACATTGATAGTCACTAGTCTGTATGGACTAGTGTTTGAAAAAGTTAATTTCGGACCCTATGTATTATACTGAATATATTGTGGCACAAGTAATGGAAAATGTATCTATCATGACAATTAAAATAATTTTCAATCGACTAGTATTAACCAGTATTGACCGGTTTTAACCAGTATTGACCAAGGGCCTGGTCAATACTCATATTGACCACTTTTTTGCCAACCCTGGTTTCAGCCCTAAAGTACATGTAATTTCCAATACTGCTTTATGATGTAGCGCATCATTGTGTTGATTTTGAAATCTATTGACAAATAATCAAAAACTTTGGACCCTTATTTAATACCCATGGGGATCCGGGTTAGAATAGGTCCTCAGTACCCCCTTGCTTGTCGTAAGAGGCGACTAAATGGGGCGGACCTTTGGATGAGACTGCAAAAGCCGAGGTTCCCTGTTAGAACAGGTGTGTCACGATAAAGATCCCTCCTTGCTCAATGGCCGTAAGCGCCAAGCATAGGCCTAAATTTTGCATCCCCTCACCGTCAGTGGTGATGTCTCCATTTGAGTGAAATATTCTTGAGAGGGACGTTAAACTACATACAATCAATCATTGTATGACAACAGGATGTCTGTATGTCTTACTACATGTATTTAAATCAACTTACATATATATGTAACAGGAAGGGAGAAAATGCAACTGACCACCACGGGATTCAAACATAGGGCCTCTGAATTTCTCCTCAAGTGCTTTACCGAGTGAGCTATATGATTACTGGTGATTGAGTCAGTAGCAATTAAAATGTTCTTTTCTCCTTTAAGGAATATTCACCCTCAGAGACTCACAACCCAGGATCTTTATTCCCTGGCAGACCTTTAACATTTCAGTCTCCAGCACCAAATGTAAAAGAATGGACAAGACCTGGATTTGATCCCGAATCTCTATCAAATGCTCTATCAAATAAGCTTTCCTGCCACCAGTGATGAAACCCCATTGATTATCAGACATAATTTGTAAAACTAAGTAAAAATATGTGAAATATGAAATGTTTGTAATTGGGGTTCACCAGTACTTTATGCAAGATTCCTTATGTGACGCCTACATAATTCCTACAAATTTAGAATTAAATAAATTAATTAAATTTCATTCTATTAGAACAAAAACAGAACACATTTTCTGATTTAAATTTTGCGTAACATTGTATACAGCAACAGCAGTAACGTACACCGGAGGCTTTCAGTTGGTATGTTAATGATAAAACTGCGATGTACAATTGTGCAGTCTTAAACGCACACTCCTCAACACTACATATCACAATCGATAACACGACCGATATACCAAGCAAACAGTTGAAACATTGAACGGCGAGGCAGTTTGCATGTTTATCAGTTTTTACATCTTAATTTCCATTCAATTAAGCTTTCATCACTTACCCACTGATTAGATTTGGGGTTAAAAGAATACAGAGCAACTTGAGTGGCTGTATCGACGATGTCGTTTATGTATGGATCTCTTTGCTGCAGAGCAGCCAAATTCATCCTACTCTCTTCCGCCATTGTTTGTACAAAACTAGGCTAGCAGCAAATGATATTTACTGCGCAACATGTGTATCCAAATATATATATATATTCGGAAATATAAAAATAACATCGTGAATGATATCAGTATTTTTTAAATAATCAATGAAGTAGACAAAGATTTTTGGGGTTATGAAATTCGATCCAGGTAAAAGCAAGCACTGCGAAAAATTGGTCAAGCGTAACCATCCACGGTGAGCTGCTTGTCGATGGTTATTGGCTACTGAGCTCTGTCAGAAAACACACAGTTTGCGATGTGTCTGACTTGAAATATTGTCAAGGAATATTTTAGAGTGAGGTTTCTTTAATTTCTATGACAAAACTACATCTACATGCGATAGACATACTATTATCATGATGTGTTTGAACCCCGGATGAATGATGCTGGAAGTTGCATTGAATATAATGGGCGAAATGAGAAAAAAAGATTCTTGATATATAGGCCTAATTAGGAATTGTTATAAAAAAAACATTGGCACCAAAGGATGGCCTCTCCCGGTCCAGGTGAGTTTGTGAAGCTTGATTTCTTTATTTATTTACTGTGAAATCGAAGTAAATCTAGGCCTAATCACTGCGTTTTTAAATTCCACGTGAGAGCCGATATTCGATAAAGATGGCAGCCTTGCTGCTGCTGCTGAGCGCTCTGCTTATCAATAAAGTGAAGGATGCTTCGTAACAAAATCAAGAGATGCAATTTTGATATAGATTCATTTTTTTCTGGGGTGGATCCTGTATTTTGTTATGCAAGAATTAAATAACAACAACAAAGGATTGAAATAAATGTACAGTATATATAGGGCCTATGTATGATGTTAAAGTGTATATATATATTACATTAGGCCTAAATAAAATATGTGCATGTAGGCCTAATTTAAAAATAAGGTTTAGTTTAGGCCCGATTGTAGAATTATATGAATGTCGAGAACAGGTAAGTGTTAGAATTCTTGTTGCAAGTTGACAAAATTTATGATGGCTTCTTGTTAATGTCTCTACACAATGAATTTATAATGCATAAACTTTGAATACATTAACTTGAGTGTAAATGAAATAATTTTATCTCGCATATAAAAATTCAGTTATGGCAAATGGCCTTGAGGCAACTTAGAATAGCACTAATGAGAAAATTAATCTTTTGTGGGTGTTTTTAATTGACAGCAATAAATTATTTATCCTCTATGTATTAGCTAGATCCATCTATGAAAAATGCCTTTTAGAAGCAGTAGGGGTTCCTTTGTAGCCAATGGGGTGCTCTTTCTTACATAACATCACTTGTTCTGATTAAAGCAGGGGATGTGTATCCAAAGCAGTAATGATCCCCGGGCTAGGTACTAATTGAATCCTGCTTGGTCAGGAATGTCTGCTAGTGTCGGCAGCCTGAGGGCCCTCTAACATTATCACTGATGGGGAGCTGATTTCGGAAGCTTTTTCTCATTAACATTGGCCAGTGCAGACAGTATAGTGTCAAGTAAAATATACATGGACAATATTAGCTGACCGAGGCTGATGTATAGCACAGTCTGTTTTAATTAACACTCATCCCCTCTCACAATGGCCATAGTACTAATTGTTCTAATTATGAGCAACATATACTGCTCCCCAGAACACACTGCAGGGTGTTGGATCATAAAACACCTCAATGCACTGGCCATTAGGTACCAACAGCATGAGATGGGTCAATTCTATTTTCTAAGGGCAGAGATATTATATATGTATAATTATAGGTACAACTACCAGCAAAGAACAATGTTTACTAAGGGCCTTATTTGGCTCATTGTGAGTTTATTACTTTTATTTAGACATGACTAAACATTTATGACTATAATGCAAATCTTTGCCGTAGTTTGCACATAATGACAGCATAAAGTACGTTAGTTCACCCAGTTTTTCAGGCAAAATGTTAGCAATATTTTTTCTAAAGTTTTATTGTAGTACAACCTGTGATCTAATTACACTGACAGGGCTGCTTATTTATTGATTCGTAGTTAAACGTGCTAAATGCACATCATTTATTTTTTGATGGCGAGCTGCGCTCATTGTACTCTTTATAACATTTGTCGAAATGTACATTTTCCCAGGAAAATCACCTACTTCACAAATCTGTCTGTCTTGTTCTTTCATATATGACCTCCATTGAAATGCTACAATATATAGTTGTTAAGATATTGATTAGGTCTGGATATACTTTCATTTATGCTTTAATTTGTTAGTTTAATGAAGTTTCTACTTTCTATTTATGCCTTGTTGAAATGAAGTATCTACTTTCAATTTATGTTTTGTTAGGTATGAAATCTCTTACTTTCTATTTATGCTTTGTTTAAGTATGAAATCTCTATTCTCAGTTTTTATGATCTCGCTTTACTGAAGTGAGTGAGTAATGTGCAAAAGATTCAGAGTCAGAAGTGTGTGTTGCACCAAGTGATTTATGAATATATACATACAGGGTTATAGTACATCTCTGTGTGGTTACGTAAACTATTTGTAAAACCATTACATCTTCATAAAGTTCAGAAGCTGACATTAGGAAATTAAGATATACGGTATAATGTGTAACAGGAAGGGAGAAAATGCAACGGACCAGACCGGGATTCGAACTCTGGCCCCCTTAATCTCTAGTCAGATGCTCTACCAACTGAACTATCTGGCCACCGGTGATCGAACCCGACTGACCGCTACATTCTTCCCTCCTTAAATTGTCTCTGTTCTTGAAGACACGGCACAGCCCAGATTCTTTTGTCCCCAGGCAGGACTTTCACCTGCAAGTCCAGGGGTGGCCAACGGCACCAAATGTAACAGGAAGGGAGAAAATGCAACAGACCAGACTGGGATTCGAACTCGGGCCCTCTGAATCTCTAGTCAGGTGCTCTACCAATTGAGCTATCTGGCCACTGGCGATCAAATTCGACTGACCGCTACATTCGTATACAGAAACATAATGCAATACCATTACTGCTACATATGAAAAAATACATAATAAATTTTTAAGATGGTGTTAAGAAGTAAAAATTTCGTAAATAAAGAAATTATATATTTAAAAAAAGATGGTGTTAACAGTTTATATAGTACCACTAGCTTTTTAATCTAATGTCGCTGAGCGTTCCTTGCTAAAGAAGACCAAAAGCATTTAGTGTAAGGAGATACAAGTCTACTGAAATGAAATTAGGACCAAACATCAAAGATGCAGAAGCCCTTTATCGTGATCGCTGTATCTGTCTTCCATTAATAGATTTTTTACCTGCTTTGCGAGAGCCCAGAGGCAAGCACAGGTCTAGGAACTGCTCAAACCTGTCTGTCCAAAACAAGCAGGTTATTGACCTGTTTACCAGTAAATTACATGTCACGTGATTGGCTATTGTGACGTATTCTGTAAATTACATGTCATGTGATTGGCTATTGTGACGTATTCTGACAGTCGTCAAATTCATTGAGTCCATGGTTCAGAGAAAACAATTCTTATGTACTATGTATATGATATTAATTTGTGTAATCTGTAACTACAACAGTTTTCACTCAATGTTTTACTTTAGTACTCAAACTTTGCTCTATGATAATTGCATATTGTCACATATTTAAGACGCGTGCACCCTAGCTATTTCTGCAAACAAAATTCGGGAGGATACCCTAAAATGAACTAGGCCTTTTGTCTGTAGCTGGGGACACAAGTTATCTGTTAATGTATAAAAGCTCATCGAATATAATATTCAATGCTGCTGCAAGTTCATATAAACTGTCTATTCCGGCATGGTTTTAAGTTTTATTTTGTACATTTAAAATCTCGTGAGACCCAGGTATGGTGAGAATTTGGGCTATATATTGTAATATGCTATGATAACATTTAGAAATGTACTAGGTTGTTATAGGTGGTTATAGTGATTTTGTACTACATGTATCACCATTGAATGTGCATCTAACAGGAAGGGAAGGAACATTTCATTTAACATAGTTCCACGCAAAGTCAATAAACATGATTTAATAAGATTGTGCATGACAGGAACATAAATTTTGTTGGAGTCTTTTTCAATAGTCATTGTAAAAAATCTTGTTGACCATAAAATATTTCAAAAGTCTTAAGTTTTATATGAAAAATCAATTATATGTTTCAAAATATTGAATCCAAGGGCAATAACTGTTTTCATTAAATCATTTATCAATTCCATTATGTGATAGATTTCCTTTATTTTTCACAAACGTTTTGTATATTTTTTTAAAGAAATAGTTTCATGAAATTGTTATGAATACTATTATATATCGTTTAAACCAGTTTTTGTGGAATTTTGATAATGCTGTTTTCGGAATTTTGAATTTTCTGACATTGATAACAGATATATGGGTGCTAAACTGCTAATTGATAAAAAAAATTATTGATACCGCAACATACTTATTTCATCATTTTTATTTGTTATTAAGATGTATTATTTGAAGAATCAACAATCAAATATAAGATTGAACTAGGAGGCTGGAATTGCCTTAAAGAAGCATTTTAAAAAGCAGACAAGAACATCAAGTCATTAATGAATTGTATCAATTTCAGATTTGGTCCAAATAAATAAAGTATGATATATATATGAAAAGTATATTTTGAATTTTCTTGTTTTTGCTTCGTATCTTGTTTAATTTTCTCAGTACTTGGTGCAGTTGTGTGCATTCTCTAGGGCAATGCCCAAAGCTACATACACCTTTTCAGACTTCTTTTCATGAGATCTCCAGTAATGTGGTATTTATGATCTTGCGAAGATTTCTCAGTAGATTCTATTGATGCTATCAAGTGAGATGCTTATGACATGGTGGTGTATGCAGATTCCAGCCCAAGGTCACATGACTACCAGGAGGGAGTGGATTCATGTGCATGTAGTGTTTGTATTTTTGGAGCAGAAAATCTCCAGAAAGTCACACTAATTGACATGAAGGAACTTATGACTGTAGATGTGTCTTGATCGTAATCCAAGGTAGCTGCAGAACTGTAGCTCTTTAAAAAAAATTGGAGCAGATCAGAGAGCTACAGGTCCACCCCTTATAAAAACCTTTGATTTACGGTGCTCACCATGCGCTTTTATTTGTGCACCGCGTAAATCAAAGGTTTTTATGAGGGGTGGATCTGTAGCTCTCTGATCTGTCCCAATATTTCCTCAGAGAGCTACAGTTCTGCAGCTAAGTTTAAGGTCATTTGGACAATATCAAGGTCACTGGAAGAAAATTTGTAGAATTATTGTCCAGAAGATATATTTTGGCCATTATAAATGTGGTATTGAAATGTGCAGTACATGTACATAAATGTGGCTATATTTTATTGTGCTGCTATTAGTCCCATTGGGATAGGTCTAGCTTGGTCATTATTTGATTAGTTAAGTTTATAATGATAATTAAGAGTTTACAGCAGAACTCTGATTGTATTTGATTGCTGTTGTTTTTTTGCATCCCATTGGATAATTTTTTGCAGATATGTCCTTGGGGACATCACCATTTGTAGGTGAAGCACCACAAAATTTGACCCTCAGGAGGTAGCTGCAGAACTGTAGCTCTCTGGTAAAAAATTGGGATAAAACCTAGGCGTCACAAATCCACTCATTATATGATAATCTGATTTACAGCTCAACTTTTTCTGTGCATAATTCAGGTCTAATGTACATGTATGTATTTTTACATTGCTGCCTCAAAATTTTGATACATGAAGAAAATTCAAACATCTTTTCCCACTATACTCTTTGTTAAAGCTCCATTCAAACTGAAAACTCATGGATTCAGTAAAGTTTGTCTGTTTGCTTTGCTATGTATTATTGTCTAAAGTTGCCACTCAATTTGAAGAACGTTGATTTAATATTGTATTTATTCAAATTTCCAATACTATAGTTTTCATTCTTCATGTTTTCTTGTAGACACAAATAATTGATGTAAAATGAAAAAAAGAAAGAAAAAAAAGAATTATAGCTTTTTAGATGTACTGTGAGTAAGCCTGTATGTACATACACGTGTTGAAAAGTAATTCTTGTATCTTGGGAAAGCTGTAAATTTAATGCAATATTCAAACATATTTAAGCAATAATTTCTTTTTTCAAATTAACAGGACTGGAATTATTTCCTCAAAAGTATTTAACTGAAAAATATTTGTGGGAAAATTGTTAACATGTAGACAATGGGATGTTTTTGTGAATTATTATAGAGCTAAAATTTTGAAACATATGAATATGGAAATCAGCTGGATTTGAATTGACTGGCTAGCTGAAATGGCTACATATAAACAAGCAAACTTAACAGAAACTGAGTTACAAGTTCAGGTGGGGCTATACTATTTGAAGTTATGTCTTGACACAAATGCAATGGAAAAATGTTTTTGTAAATTTTTTATGTTATGATCGATTTTGAGGTTGCAGTGTAAAACTACAGAGATACACGACCCGAATCGTGTGCAGAGAAAGTTATACTGTCAATCAGAGGGTGTTATAATGGGTGAATAATGTAGCTCTGTGGTCAGTCTGAATGGTCTACTGAGCTTCTAGGAATGTTTCTCAAGGTCAAAGCGATGAGGGTTCTTTATTGTGCCAACATGTACAGTGATAAAGAACCTTGGATTATACTAGGTCTCGTTGGAGAGACCCGTGTCATTCCTGTCTGATGCCAGGCACTCTGCAGAAGAATAGATGCTGTTTAGTCTTCGGTAAGGTTTGCTGTGACTAGAGATTAAACCTCAGGGAAGTCTCCGTTTGCTGTGACTAGAGATTAAACCTCAGGGAGGTCTCCGTTTGCTGTGACTAGAGATTGAACCTCAGGGAAGTCTCCGTTTGCTGTGACTAGAGATTGAACCTCAGGGAGGTCTCCGTTTGCTGTGACTAGAGATTGAACCTCAGGGAGGTCTCCGTTTGCTGTGACTAGAGATTGAACCTCAGGGAAGTCTCTGTTTGCTGTGACTAGAGATTGAACCTCAGGGAGGTCTCCGTTTGCTGTGACTAGAGATTGAACCTCAGGGAAGTCTCCGTTTGCTGTGACTAGAGATTGAACCTCAGGGAGGTCTCCGTTTGCTGTGACTAGAGATTGAACCTCAGGGAGGTCTCCGTTTGCTGTGACTAGAGATTGAACCTCAGGGAAGTCTCTGTTTGCTGTGACTAGAGATTAAACCTCGGGGAAGTCTCCGTTTGCTGTGACTAGAGATTGAACCTCAGGGAGGTCTCCATTTGCTGTGACTAGAGATTGAACCTCAGGGAAGTCTGTTTGCTGTGACTAGAGATTAAACCTCAGGGAAGTCTCCGTTTGCTGTGACTAGAGATTGAACCTCAGGGAGGTTTCAGTTAGCAAAACGAGCAATTATAACCACTACATGTAATGTATGCTACTTGACTGGTCTGCAGGGAATGACTGTTTCGGTTTTTCCATATTCTATGAAAATGCTCTTTATGCATTGTATCCTTATTAAATATTCATAAAATATTGGTCTAATAGCTCTAATGAAATCTGCAAATGATGGAAGATGTCATTATGATTCGATGGAATCATAACTGTTACAGTAGGCCTTTTTTATGAAATAAAAAATGCATGAATTCAATCATAATGTCATAACTATATAGACCAAATAATGTGTACAATTTTTGTTTTACTGGTCAGAACTATAATTGTTTTCTTTTATCCTCTGAGAAGATGAGGAGGTGGTTTTTTTTTTTCTTTTTTATCTGCTTGTAAGTGTAAATCATATTTTTGAAATGAAAGGCCAAGGTTTTGCATTATTCAAGGTTAATTTCAAATGCCAAGGTCAAATTTGTCACATCAAGACTTGGCCACACTGGAGAGATTTGTGTGCTTTAGCTGTTTGAACAAATTATTAGCAACTCCCAAGATTCCATTAAAGTTCACACAAACACAGCAGTTAACCTCATCAAGTCTACCAAAACATTACCCATCCTGAAATTCCGTACTACTGAGAAATATCGCAAGATTAGGCTCATCCTAAATGCAATCACACATCACCCTTGGCTAAATTTCAAATGAATGTATATGCAATTGTGATGAAATGATTAGTGGACATGAGTCTATTATCAGCCTTAATTGAAGTTAGGGGGTCATTAATTTTATCAAATTACACAAATTTACACTCAGTTAATTTACAGATAGAAGTATTAAAACTTTTGCTGAGGAATATGAATGGATACATTTTATAGATCTATATGGAAAATCTATGAATTGCACATGAGCTAATGAATGGAAGTTTATTTGTTTTGTGTTTGACCTTGAATGTTGTCTAAGTCTGCATAGGGAAGAAATCCTCTCAGACCATGTCTATCTACACTGAAGATCGCTTACAAGGCTTCCAAGTTTTATGATCATGAAGCTTGTAAATGTTGCTGCACTAGTTAGCTAGTGGTTGTAAAAGAAATAGACCATTTTGAATTCTGTTGTGCATTGATTGCAATTTACTTTACCAATATTTGAATTAGGTTTAAATTAGCAAAAGTTTAGCTGACAGTTCAATGTTTACTAGGTAGAACCTCAAGCTCTGCTCCTGTACAGGTTTATTCAGAAATCTGCCCTTTCATGCATCACAAGCCCAAGCAGGTGGAACTTGCATTCATGAACACATTTCTCTGCAATCAACATGCTTTAACTGATATGCATCAAAAACTTTGATGAAGATTTTTGGGGTTAATTGACTCTTGGCAAATGCAAAGAATGGTTTCTTTGTTAGAAAGCTTTGTTGAGCCATTTCTTATACTTAAGATAGTTTAATTTTCTAGTCAAAGTCTACTCATGGTCCATCTTTCATTCTTGGTCAGTTCACTTTCTCATTTTCATACCTCAGTACCCCTGGCTTGTCATAAGAGGCAACTGAATGGGGCGGTCCTGATTGAGACCATAAAAGGCCCGGGCCCTTCAGTAGGTGTGGCATGATATAGATTTCTCCCTGCTCAATGGCCATAAGCACTGAGCATAAGCCAAAATTTTGCAGCCCTTCACCGGCAATGGTGACGTCTCTATATGAGTGAAAGATTCTCAGGAGTGACGTTAAACAATATGCAATCAAGCTATCATGGTCTCCATGGCCTATTGATTTCTAGGCCCAAAGGTCAAGGTCAATTGCATGATGGGTAATCAAATATAACAATGTCCTAGACATTATATGAGTATCAGCATTTTATTTCTAGGCACAATTACCAACCAGAGATGATAAGCTCTGGGTCAATGCAGGTTTCAAGGTTATTCATAAATAATTATGATTCTTTTATTTTACTAATACTCATTTAATTTAAATGATGCCATGTTGCAGCAAAGTGCTTCACATTGCAGTGCCCTAGTTTAAAAATCAACAGCAAAACGGCATGCAAACACCTGTATGCAATTTGGATTCACATTATTTCAACGCATGACCCTGGGGTTTGTATGAAAGATCCACCTTGAAAATTTACTCTTTGATATCTAGCAGACAAATTAAGTGCATGGTCATGTCAGATGAACAAGGCAGCCCCCTTGGGTCAGAGGATTAGCTGTTACATGTAGGATGGGGCTCTAAAGCTGTCAAAGGATTAGCTGTTAGGATGGGACTAAGGCTGTCAGAGGATTAGCTGTTAGGATGGGGCTCTAAGGCTGTCAGAGGATTAGCTGTTAGGATGGGGCTCTAAGGCTGTCAGAGGATTAACTGTTAGGATGGGGCTGAGACTAAGGCTGTCAGAGGATTAGCTGTTAGGATGGGACTCTAAGGCTGTCAGAGGATTAGCTGTTAGGATGGGGCTCTAAGGCTGTCAGAGGATTAGCTGTTAGGATGGGACTCTATTTATAAGGTAGTCAGAGGATAAACTGTTAAGGTGGGGCTCTAAGGCTCATATTATAAAATGCATTAATTTTGTTGTTACTCCTGGAGATCCAACAACTGCAATCAGAAACAGCGTACATAATGATAATGAGCAGGAAGGCAACCTCCAAAATTATGAAATTCATGACACATGGGTCAGGGTTGGAATGCAAATACAGGGCTCTAAGAAATCTTTTAGAATTTTCGTCTTTACTCCTGAACAACAGGATGTGTAGTTTAACATGTCATGAGTTTAGAAGCATCTACTAAAATGATGAAACTCATTCAACCCCTGGATAGGGTGTTCAAACCACCAGGACAGAGCTATATGGATCATACTATGCTAAAAATCAATAGCATTTGTCATTCTTTTCGTTCATCATCTAGCAAATTGAGTACATAGGTATATACCCTACAAAGTTTGGTTGGTATATACACAATAATCATGATTATTGCGTATGGTCCAGGGATTTTTTCAAAAAAAGGGGGGGGGGGGGGTAATCCTACCATTTATATTGGTTTTCAAAGTAGGGGAAGGGGGTCCTTTACCTCCAAAATGCATTATTTATATATTTTTACCTTTTTTTAGTAATATTTTCTGACGAAAGGGGGGGGGGGGGGGGGGTTGTACCCTGCATCTTCTGTGTTTTGATCTTGTGAATTTTACATGGCTATAATCTTGGTAATGTAGAGTACTGCCTCATAAAGAGATTACTTACAACCAGACGATGTGTCTTAACCTTGAACCAGGTTCATTTGACCAAGAAGTTAGAAGTAACAAACATACTATTTACTTTGGAGACACACACTTCACCTTTGATTATACTTATGACCAGATAATGTGTCATGACCCTAAATCAAGGTCCATGGGTCAAGGTCAAGATCACTGGTAAAAAGAAAAAGATCAGAAGCCTTGCTCTAGACATCACTCGGAGAGATTTTAAATGCTTCCCAGATTCATACTTGGTGGTGTGTCATGACCGGACTAAGGTCATATGGTCAAGGTCAAGGTCAATAGTAATTCTTTTGTCCAAGACCATATCTTTATAATGAAAATATATTAGAAGCTCATCAATTCAGTACAAAGGCTGCTTTAATGACCTACACAACAATCATTTGTCCTAGATGAAGGTCTCAACTGCTGAAAAAGTTGAAAATATTTCCCCAGGCCATCATTGCTTTTGATCTAGACAAAAACAACAAACTCTACTTCACAGAATCGGAAAGATGCACCCATTATACGATCACTTTTAAGATACTACACTCTGACACTGAGGTGAGTGCCATCATTCCCTCTTGTATCGTGGAAGTGCAGCAGGTGCCCACACATTATGTAGACAAAAGCATTAACGGAACTGACAATTTTGAATTGAACGTGTAAATTTGTGGGTTTCTTTCAAAATCTCACTAGCAGTAGGCAATGATGAGGGAAATAAGTTTCCTTGGCATTGAGAATATGATGGAGTACCTGCATGCATAGTGGGGATTTCTACCAAAGTTTGTGTACGACATCATCAGATTTTGCTGTCTACGATTTTCTGCAAGTGCTGTACATGTAGAAAGTCTAGTACATGTAAGTTTAGATAATGTTTATTATATATTTCCTAAGGAAAAAGGTTTCGTATTTAACAAAAGAATGGATTTTTTATTGGTTGACTCTTAATAATGCTGATTGTGATTTTGTACATAGTTGAGAGAGGTTAGTAAAATTTTCTTGCCAACTTTTTAAATCTCATACCAACTTTGTTAATCAAATTAAGTTTATTTCAATCAATTTGACTATTGATGTCGTACATATCACTGTTGCTTTATAACAAATAAAGATTTTATACAAGATGCGACAAGCATTAAGTACATGTAGAACACCTGTACATGTTAGTCTGATATTAACCTTTTATTACCTGTCAATTCTTGTATATATACCATGTGATTTATTGGTACCATTCAGCTTCCAGCTATAGGTGCATTACGTACTCCTTGTCCTTCACATTGGGAGGGGGGGGTGGGGTGGGGGGTGGGGTTGCTGCTGGAATGAAGGCACAGATGATAGGGGTGTGTGTGCTAAAATGAAGGAACAGGAGATAGGGGGTGCTAGAATGAAGGAACAGGAGATAGGGGGTACTAGAATGAAGGAACAGGAGATAAGGGGTGCTAGAATGAAGGAAAAGGTGATTGGGGGGGGGGGGGGGGGTGCTGGAATGAAGGCACAAGTGATAGGCACTTTGTTGACTTGGATGAAGACACATTTTTCACTTGACTTTTGTAAGCTTGGCCTGGTTATATAAGTAAAAGATGAAAGTGTACACTGTTTATTGAATCTGTCATCAGAATTCTTTAGATGTTGATGAATGTTAAAGAAAGTTATATGAATGAATTCTTTGAATGATTTTCGCTGTGTATTCTCGAGAAGAATTTTGGAAGAAGATTTCACACAACTGTTGCATACAGAGCCCATGTAGACTTCTGCACACCCCTTTGTAGCTTTTCTTGGAGTTTTGACCTAAGTTTACAAAAATTGAACAGAATTAAGCTTTCACATAAAAATATAAGACTGTATTAAGAATGTGTCATGCAGACTGCTTTCTAGCTTTCCTTGTAAGCAGAAGATAAAGTAACCATGGTAACTTCCTAATTTGAAGCTGTTTCTTTTAAGGAAGCGTGTTTCAATATTTTGATCGCTTTTCACATAATTTTACAAAAATTGTGATGAATTAAAGCTGCGTTTTTCTGGAGGGTGTGTCGTTAGGGAAGCTTCGGTGACTTTCAGTTTACTTTGAGAAGGGGGTGACTTGGAGTACATTGTAATGAGAGACCCACATAAAACATTTTCCCCCTTCTCCAGTGTACATAAGATATATCAGTTCATTGCCCCAGTGAATGAATTAGTAGAGATTTTTATGACAGCACCCTTACTTTACTGCATAATTGATAGGATAGATGTCAGAAGCATTACTATTTGAACAGCAGATATATTGATCTATAATTAATTTATCAGTATATGTAGAACCCGGGAACCCAGGATAGCAAATAAAGACATAAAATTAGGAGTAAACCTCATAAAGCAGTCCACAGATTTTTATTGTATTGTTACTGTTTTCAAAATATGTCAGTCATATAGCTGTAATGATGAGAAAATATAACAATTTTAATGAATGAATGAAACTTTGAATAACAGCCTTAGATGCCAAAGATTTAATCACCATGCATGGTAGGTTTTTTCTGCATACAGGTCTAAATTTGGGTGATTTGCTGGCTCAAAGGTATACTAATAATTTTAGCGGAATAAATTTTGGCGGACATTGAAGGAATTTTATCTCCCTTGCAAATACTGAAGTCACAATTAAATAAGCCAAATTTATCACTCCACGGAAAAAACCCCCGCTATACTGTATTACATGGAATACCATGCATTAGTCTTGTTATAAACTGTGAAGTAGTCAAGACTGGTTTGGTTGCTTGTGACCATGCAGAGAACTCATATGGTAGAGTACAGGGGGTTTAGGGAGCTCAGCTTTGTTTTAGACCTTTCCTATGACCTTGGCCTACAGTCCTGTTTCTAGAACTATAGGGGAAAGATCCTGTGATAGGATTAATTAAGACATTTAACATGGAAGGGGGGATTTGGACGTCCTATGAGTTCGATCACCAATGCCAGATAGCTCAATTGGAGTACCAGACCATTAAAGCTGGAGATTAAGGGGTTTGGCTATTGAATCCTAATGCTGATGGTCCCATCATATTTATATAAGTCCCCATTTTATAATGATAGAATCAGACATGCAATATTGAACCAATTTCAAATGGGCTAGAATATTATGCAGTGCAAGTTTTTATATTGTATCATCTTATTAATGCATTTAATATAATCAATATTTGCAACATGTTTTCCTTTCAAAAACTTATTTTTTTTATAGAAACCTTAATTTGAATTGTCTCCCTTCATTATGTCTGTCCGCTCCATTGATCAATGCAGCACATGTTAAGTAATCACTCAATATATCTACTAGATTGTACAAAGTTACTTTGTAGCCCAATATTCAATCAACTAGCTTGCAAAGAAATTTAATAGGTCACCATTGTTTAGAGTGTGATCAATACTGAATCCCCCGAGGTTCTGCAAACCAACAAAAGTTAGTGTGACTAGCAGTACTGGTAGAAAATCGTGGTGCCTGCTGGAAACCACCGATCAGTCATTGTTTCCAACAGTCAGACAACCTAGATAGCTCCTGCTGCTGTCTGTGTGAAGACATTCCAAAGCAGTATTGATTTTAACATATTTTTTCAATTTATTTACACTATAAGTCTATACATGGGTGCTGAGTGAAATTTAGCTGTAGGGGCTTCCGTGTATTGATGTATTTGGTGTAGATATTGGGCCGGTCTGTACAGGAGGCATTGTCGGCCATTGTTATACTAGTCTGTTACCTGGCGTTAACTAACAGGTATTGCAGCGTGGAGACCAAAAGGTTGCTTTCAGCTGTTGATGTTCGGTGGTGAATCGGTGGTAAATCCACTAGTTCCACATGGTGAGATTGAGGTGGGTAGTGGAGGTACAGAGTGAGTAGCCGTGCTTTAGATGACCAGAGTGGACTGATTAACTGACAGGCCACATTCACTGTCAGCTTTCTCCGTGTCAGAACTCTTTGGGCTGCTGATAATCAATACTTTTCATGGCCTGTGAAAGTTTAATATACTGAAAGTTGTTGTGTTGTGGCAGGGAGATTTTTACGTGCTTAATGGAGATGATCTGTATTTTCCTGGCAGTCTTGTTGAGATAGGACTGTAATTGTTTTTTTTTCTGCTTTGCTCTTAAAGATTCATTACTTTTATATGTGTGAATTTTTTTTAGGCCATTTGATAGGTTTGTTATTTACAGATACATTATATAAAGAAATTGTTGACCCTGGGCATTTAAATAAATATATGTGGCTGAATATACATGATGCTTTGGTTTGGGTAGAGAAATCTGACTAAGATTGACCCAAAGCATGATTTTAAGTGTTCTACTTAAACCTATTTTGAAACAGTCGTGTAACTTTGATCTTGGACATTAACATCTCCTTTTTCTAGTAGTAACCATTTGAAAATCTAGGGAAAACCCATGAGTTCTCGTTTTCCTTTTGGGGTTTTTAATGATTGACTTTGAATCCCACTTATAACTCAGCTTCACAAAATCACTATAATTTGGTGTTATTATATATAGATGGGGAGTTCATTTGTGAATAAAATCAATTATTGCTCGCAAAAACTTGCCCACTTTTATGTATAATTTATCTGAATAGATGAAGTTCAATTGTCACTACGTTAACAACAGTCAAACATTACGTATTTTACCATGTGTCGGGGTTTCATATTCTGAACTATATCTTTGCATTTTAGGAAGAAACAATGAGAATTCCAGTTCTCCCAGTGGAAATACACACGAGGGGCCGCCACACATCTACTCAAAGCCTCAGCCAGGAGGTGGAATTACAATCCGAACAGATTCAAACCACAGCAAACCGCTTAGCTCAGCGTGGACTGCCGCGCTGGGGGCTGCCACTGCCAACGCCGCAAACACCAACACAATGACTCGAAAACGAGCACCACCAAGGAAACAACAAAACCAAAATGTGAGGCCACCCCGGGCCTTGTTTTGTTTAACGTTGGAAAACCCTTTACGAAAATTGTGTATCAGGATTGTGGAATGGAGATATCCTTTTGCAATTCTTGGGAATTTATTCCAAATTGATTTCATTTTGGATTATTTGTTGGTATGGTCTCTATATGGGGCCATTGCAGTGCTGGGATTCTAATCCCTGTAAATCCTGTAAACTCCTGCCTGTAAATCCTGTACATTCTTGCCTGTAAATGCAGTAAAGGTAAGGAATACAGCATCTAGATCAACAAGGCAGGGGGAATATGGAATTTCCCTTTCGGGATGACACTTTTCTGAAGGCTTTGAATTTTTGTCAATTTTAACAATGCAGTATTGTATGAGAATGCTGTATATGGGATTAATAACTACAAAACACTTAGGCTAACAAGGGATATTGTAATCTATTCCACACAAAATTATGTAATATTCAACATTTGATAAAACAGCAGCAACAAATCAATGAGTAACCAGATCGTACATTTTGTTTCCAGTTACCATTGGCAGTCAGTCAATTAACCTGCCATGACAGCTGTTTCTAGCTCCCAGTGTGCACGATCAGGTGTCTGTCCCCCCTGTCTGACATGAATGGCAAAGATTAAGTTCTCTGTGCATTAATTTTAAATTTTTAGAGCTATACAAAGACCTCTTGTTTTAAATACTCCAGGACCCAGTTCTATCAAACCATAGCCACCAAAGCTAATTCAAACAGCAAAGTTTTTAAAAAAATATATATTTGTACTCTTCTTTTTTTTTTCTTCGGGCATTCTGACAAAAGGACGGGCGAAGAGGGTATGGTTAATCTAAAATTGATGGACAAACAGTTTTTATTTGAAACTGTGGAAACAAAAACTCTCAAGCAATCTTATAGGGCATACAGTATATGATAGATCTGTATAGAGGCAGTGTTAACTCTGTATGTTACAAAGAACTGTATAGACTTATATAAAGATAACTCCATCATTTCTCACACTATTGTGGAGCCTAGGACTGAACTTGTGTCTTTTGAAGTAGACAAGATAACTTGATGTCTGGTGAATATGAAGGCCAAGGTCACAGTAATTAGGTCAAGATCAAAGGTCTTTATCCCCATACTTGGTTTGATATATATCACTTATAAATTACATTAGAGAATAAAATTTACTTTAAGCAAATCTATGATGTTAAAGTAACAATGTCACAAGTAATGATTTGAAATATCAAAATTAACAGACTCTCTGAAATTGATATACTCATTTCATTTTCTACAATTTGAATATATATACAGAACAGTGTATAAATGAAAGGCAATTTTGTAGCAGGCAATTTGTGTGATGAGTTGATTTTAGGTTGAAGGATGGGATTTGATACTAGTGCAGTAACAGTGGTAAATCAATTGGCAACCATGTGAAAATAAAACACCTGATAACAACAAGAGAAAAATCAATGATTGGTCAATACAGCAGGGTAGAGAGCCTGCTGGTCACAAAGCTCACAGTGTACTAAGTGCTAAAAAAAAATCCATACCCCACCATGCAGCTCTTGTGGCCTTGGAGACCTTATTTAGATCTCATGTGCATTATCAAATATCAGGTTTGATTTTCTGTAGGAAGGGGGGGAAAAAATCCACGCTTGTTTGAGAAATAATTCTGTTGTCTTAATTTGTTTTTTATTCCTCCCAGTGAAAGACTTTTATGTTGTTTTTATCACATCAATTGCCTCTGAATACAGTGATTGATAATAATGGTAGAATCATGGGAATTTATTCAAATTAAAAAAAAGAAAAGTGAAAACAAAAAACAAGCAAGAAAGTCATGGATTTCAGTCTTGTGTGGAGATTGATGTCTATATAAACATGGCCTACAGTAGGATTGTCCGGGAGGAACGCGTTGCAGCTGAGAATAAGTGATGCCTATGGGTCAATGAATGGTTTGAGACAGTCGGCCCATTCTTCATTCAGACTCCAGGAGTGGCTGTTTGTCAGTCCATACATAATGGCCATTTGGGTACAGATATGATTTACTTAGTCCCTACTGAGATCCACATTATCTACTATGTCTGGTTCCTCATATATATAGGATTGAATGGGATAGATTGTGTTTTAGAACCCAGGATTTTGCTTTCAGGCATGTTGGACTATATAGATTTGTAAGAAATAGAACAGGCTTCATTTAGATTTTTTAAAAGTTAGCTTTGCCATTATCATGAATATGAAAAAGCTAATTTTATGAAGAGAAGAGGTAGACCCAGTTTACATGGACTCGAGGGACACTGTTTTTACAGATCTTTCCACATTGAGGGGTATATGAATTACAATCCAAACCGAACCTGCACAATGTAGTCTACAATCTGTAAATTGACTGTATGACTATGTGGCCTTCCCCTAGCATCTCTGGTGCAGCAGTGAGAATTGAGGTGTTCTATCAGTCCACTACCATTCTCCAGCAGTCAACCTGTCTCACTTCTTCTGCTCATTTGTAATGTAAAACTGGCTGTGTCACATTCTTTTTCTCAACCGCAGATCATGTTCTATCCACTTTGATAAAGAGTTAATATCCCTGCACAAAATTCATTTTCTGGTGTGGTTTTTGTTGTTGTTGTTTTTTTTTGTTGGTTGTTTGTTTTTTGGTGTAGAGATGCATGTGTATTGAGTATGTGGAACTTACTTTCTATCCTCCAGACTATCAAGTTTAAGTTTCATTATGACAGATTATCTTAAACATAGAAATGTAAAATAAATTTTCTGCACCTCTTTGGGTTATTACTATAGGATATTGGTTTGAAATTCAATCAATCTTGTGTAGCTTTCTACTGAACAACTACCTACTTAATTAGACTGATTACGATTAACCTGTTTTGACTTGAGTTATGACCCTTTGTATAAAAAAATTGCTCTCTGCAATTGAGGAGCCAGTAAGGGATATGCAATGTTTGTTGGTTAGAATAGGTCCTCAGTACTTCTTGCTTGTCGTAAGAGGCGACGAAATGGGGTGGTCCTTTGGATGAGACCACAAAAACTGAGTCCCAGTGTTGCAGCAGGTGTAGCATGAAAAAGATCCCTTCCTGCTCAAAGGCCGTATTTATCACCGAGCATAGACATAAATTTTGCAGCTCTTAACTGACAATGGTGACATGTCCATATTAGTGAAAAATTCTCCAGAGGGACATTAAACAATATACAATCAATCAATCTTATGCAATAAAATTTATTAAAGTTACAACACCACAAAGGTACATGTGTAGCTCATACAAAAGTATGTTCAGTAGTATGCAAGGTTTCCATGCTAACGGAATTTTAGTAAAACTACATTAGAGAGTCGATTCGACACCGACAGCCTCCTCTCTAGGTTATAACCATATCTGTTGGTGTATTGGGTGTACATGTGGTGCCCATTTGCTTGTAATGTAGACACAAAGGACATCAGCATGATGAGAAATGAGCAGTGGAAGATGTCAGTGATGTGATAAAGGCATTATATGATGTGATAAGGGGCCTTGGAGATCTCTCTTAATTGACCACTGACTCTCCAACCCTTTTGAGTATTGTTTACACAATAATCAGACAACAGCATCTGCACTTAATCAGGTGCCATTCTGTACCTCATACATAAACATGTGTAGATCAGAGATAGTGTATAGGTTTAGATGGGTGAAATAATCAATTTCAAGGAGGAATTCTCTTTACTCACTTAAACAGATGTTTTTGATGAATTTTTAAGGTGAACGAGGTGAAATTGCTTTGTATTTGAATATCTGATACTCAAAGAGAAGTTCGATAACAGTTTATTGTTGAAAAATGTTCTCTGTTTCAAATTTGGCAGCTAACGTGCAATCTTTGATGGTGTATTCTTAGCATGAGGTGATCTGCAACAGTCTTGTGATACAGCCTTTACCAGTGACCTATAAGCTATTCAACCCAGCAAGACAAATTTCAAACTAAAAGTGACTGTATCATGCAATCTTCCAGAGAGAGAGAGAGAGAAAGAGTAGCCATTATTTTCAGTTGGGTTATGATATATGAATTTTAACTTCCCTGGCTGTTAATTGTTGTGGATGACAATGAATTCAAACAATCACCAAAATAATTGTGGTTTGACTATCTAATATTGTAGCTGGGGTTAGGTAACCAATGAAAACTTGAAAAGTTATTTCCTATAGAGACTGTTCTGTGGATTTGTACAAATTATGTCGTGAGTGGGTCTTCTTTTTGGGGAAGCGAACCAGAGAAAACCCTCTTGTCTGATTGAGCAACCACCATACCCTAGCTCTTACCTAAACCTCTAACTAATAACAGCTAGTGATCTACCCTCTGACATAAAACCACTAACTATTAAGGAGGTACTCTACATCGTCATAATGGCTGACTTCCTTTAGAAACATGGAGGAAAAAATCAATACCGGTATCAGCAATATTTGACTTTTCTTTTTCAATTCAAATACCTTACCAAGTAGCTCAGTAGGTTGGCATACCGACTGATGAACTGTAGGTCGCAGGTTCAAGTCCAGCAAGGGTTTTAAAAAAATTTCAGATTACCTTCTACTTAAATTATCTTTTGACAAAATAAAGTAATTTTGAAAGTTTTCAACTTCAAAATATTGTTGTACATATCCTCCATTTTTCATCTACATCAAATTTTTCTGGTGTAGTGATATACCTCCTTAACAGCTAGTGATCAAACTCTGGGTTGTAGAGGTGAGAAGTAAATGGGCCACCTGTACAGTCCTTCACATACAATGTTGTATATTTTGGCTGTTGTTTTTTTTGTTGGTGATCATTGGCTTGTCTTGTTGTAGTATATTGTGACTGTTGTTTTTTTGGTTGGTGATCATTGGCTTGTCTTGTTGTAGTATATTGTGACTGTTGTTTTTTTGGTTGGTGATCATTGGCTTGTCTTGTTGTAGTATATTGTGACTGTAGTTTTTTTGGTTGGTGATCATTGGCTTGTCTTGTTGTAGTATATTGTGACTGTTGTTTTTTTGGTTGGTGATCATTGGCTTGTCTTGTTGTAGTATATTGTGACTGTTGTTTTTTTGGTTGGTGATCATTGGCTTGTCTTGTTGTAGTATATTGTGACTGTTGTTTTTTTGGTTGGTGATCATTGGCTTGTCTTGTTGTAGTATATTGTGACTGTTGTTTTTTTGGTTGGTGATCATTGGCTTGTCTTGTTGTAGTATATTTTGGCTGTTGTTTTTTTTGTTGGTGATCATTGGCTTGTCTTGTTGTTGTATATTTTGGCTGTTGTTTTTTTGGTTGGTGATCATTGGCTTGTCTTGTTGTAGTATATTGTGACTGTTGTTTTTTTGGTTGGTGATCATTGGCTTGTCTTGTTGTAGTATATTTTGGCTGTTGTTTTTTTGGTTGGTGATCATTGGCTTGTCTTGTTGTTGTATATTTTGGCTGTTGTTTTTTTGGTTGGTGATCATTGGCTTGTCTTGTTGTAGTATATTGTGACTGTTGTTTTTTTTGTTGGTGATCATTGGCTTGTCTTGTTGTTGTATATTGTGACTGTTGTTTTTTTTGTTGGTGATCATTGGCTTGTCTTGTTGTTGTATATTTTGGCTGTTGTTTTTTTTGGTTGGTGATCATTGGCTTGTCTTGTTGTAGTATATTGTGACTGCTGTGTCCCTATTTCACATCTTTATGGTGAATATTGGCTTTTCTTGTTGAACTCTGATTTAATTGTACAATTTCCTCTCTTATGATTTTTGGCTTCATTTTACACCTCTCTTTTCATTGATTGGCTCTCATCGTACACCTCTCTTGTCATGGTACACCTCTCTTGTCATCGCTCGTCTCTCTTGTCATCGTAAACCTCTCTTGTCATCGCACACCTCTCTTGTCATCGTACACCTCTCTTGTCATCGTACACCTCTCTTGTCAGCGTACACTTCTCTTGTCGCTGTACACCTCTCTTGTCATCACACAGCTCTCTTGTCATCGTACACCTCTCTTGTCATCGCACATCTCTATTGTCATCGCACACCTCTCTTGTCATCGTACACCTCTCTTGTCATCGCACACCTATCTTGTCATCGCACACCTCTCGTCGCCGTACACCTCTCTTGTCATCGCACACCTCTATTGTCATCACACACCTCTCTTGTCATCGCACATCTCTATTGTCATTGCACACCTCTTCTGGATGGACTTATCATTGTACATCTTGTCATTGCTTGTTGTCTCTTGTGATTGGTTGGAATTTCATTGTGTACCTCTCTTGTGATTGGTTGGATCTGTTTTCGCACACCTCATTTGTGATTGTTGGGTTATCATTGTACACCTCTCTTGTGATTGGCTGAACTGTTATTGCACGCCTCTCTTGTGATTAGTTGAAATTTCATTGTGTACCTCTCTTGTTATGGTTGAGCTATCACTGCACACCTCTCTTCTGATCATATATCTCTTTTGTGATTGGTTGAACTATCATTCGCAAACAGCACTAAAAATGTGATTGGTTGAACTATCATTCGTAAACAGCACTAAAAATGTGATTGGTTGAACTATCATTCGTAAACAGCACTAAAAATGTGATTTGTTGAACTATCATTCGTAAACAGCACTAAAAATGTGATTTGTTGAACTATCATTCGTAAACAGCACTAAAAATGTGATTGGTTGAACTATCATTCGTAAACAGCACTAAAAATGTGATTGGTTGGACTGTCGTTGTGATTTCTTGGACTCATTGTTTATTTTAAGTCTTTATTAAGTAACATTTCACAACTTTGGGTTTAGTGCTTGTAATTGAATGCTCTGTGAAAATTGAATTGAGGAATAGAGAAGTATAATTGAGTTGAATGTTTATAAAGGACAGTTGCACACATTGGCAGTTCCTATGGATAGTCACACTAATTTACTGCTACAATAGCAGTTCCTATGGATAGTCACACTAATTTTATTGCTACTGTGTGGATAACGGCAGTTTTGTGTGGAGGTACATATACACAAAAATTGGAATTTCCATTAATGCTGTTCCCTGAAATGGGAATGAAAATAAAAGGTCATCAAAGTTAATTTCAAATAAAACTTTTCTGATAACTTCATCAATATATATTGATGGAGTTTGTTCAAATGACCCTCCTTTATAACAGATTCGAGTGATGAGTGTAAAATTATGACCATCCTTAATAACGAACTCAAGAGATGAGTGTAAAACTAGAACTAGACCAGAGCATAATGCGATGTCATTTTAAAAGTCCAATCAGACACACGTGTGCCAGTAAATAATTGTCATGTGGTTTGGGTTATCAATTAAGGTAGTTTCATATGGTAAAATGTTTTTATTATTGTTAAACTTCCATTTAATAGGACAATGTGTGGTTTTTGATGATGAATATATAGAAAGCGTTCATTATGCATGGTGCCTGGTTTTGTGAGGTACAGTGTATTTGTAGGAACTCCTACACCAAAGGAAGGCATTAAACTAGACTAGTGTACTTTTGCAGCTTCCTTTAGATTTAAATGTAGATCTCAGAATTGTCTCAATACCTTGCACCAAAGTAATTCTTCCATTGAGCTATTGAAAATTTCCCCTGCATTTTCATTTCACAGACATTTCTCTACACAGCTATTGTGAATGGATAATCTTTCGAAATTATTCGTAAATGATATTCTTGTCAATAAAATGTGATCTACAGTAGTGTAGATTCATGACAAGACTTTTAAAACCATGATGTCCATCAGGATGGGGACCGAATAAAGGGGTTTAAAGTTTCATAGGCTGGGAATATGTAGGAAAAGGTATCTTTCAATTCTGTGCCTTTTTCTCAAGAACGGAAAGGCTTATGCTTTTGGAAAACAATATGCAAGCATCCTGCTGTAGTATAAAATCAATTTTGTTGAAACCTTGGCTTGACCTGGGGTTACAGTCAGAAGGGGGGGGGGGTCAAAATCATGTATGACTAATACTGTACGAGAAATATATGTTTTAAAGTTAAACGGGGGAAAAAATGACAAAGCTTCAGTTTGGTCCAACAATTGCATGCCCCTTATGTAGAGTAAATTCAATAAAGCCATGCCCCCTCTAATCTACCCCCTCCTCCTGTTCTAGGTGAACATAGAGTCTTGTTGATATTTGTTGTTAGGTGTTATAAATTGTGTGACTTTGTTCTTTTTTGTCCAGAGCCTGTTGTATGACTCAATCTTGACTCCCAAGTTTAATTATGACCCATTTTGTGTCATATCCTTTAATAAAGGCCATTTGTGTCATATATTCTTCTAAATTAGTAAAGGCCATTGATTAAATCTTAAGGTCACAAAAGCTTAAATTAAAACACATATTTTAGAACTCTGTATTTTGAATATGACCCTGTCCTGGATGAGACATGAGTTGCATAAGATTTGGAGATGTTAATTCTATCAGGGACAACTCTAGCATTTCCTGTGTATGGAATCAGAATTCTTGTCAGTAATAGAAACAAAAGATTCCCAGTACTAGGTACATTCTCAACAGATATGTGTACAGGTACCTGTAACATGTACTGGTATAGATATGTGTGTAGGTACCTGTAACATGTACTGGTATAGATATGTGTACAGGTACCTGTAACATGTACTGGTATAGATATGTGTGTAGGTACCTGTAACATGTACTGGTATAGATATGTGTACAGGTACCTGTAACATGTACTGGTATCTATAGATATGTGTACAGGTACCTGTAACATGTACTGGTATAGATATGTGTACAGGTACCTGTAACATGTACTGGTATAGATATGTGTGTAGGTACCTGTAACATGTACTGGTATAGATATGTGTACAGGTACCTGTAACATGTACTGGTATAGATATGTGTACAGGTACCTGTAACATGTACTGGTATAGCTATGTGTGTAGGTACCTGTAACATGTACTGGTATAGATATGTGTACAGGTACCTGTAACATGTATTGGTATAGATATGTGTACAGGTACCTGTAACATGTATTGGTATAGATATGTGTACAGGTACCTGTAACATGTACTGGTATAGATATGTGTGTAGGTACCTGTAACATGTACTGGTATAGATATGTGTGTAGGTACCTGTAACATGTACTGGTATCTGTAACATGTACTGGTATAGATATGTGTGTAGGTACCTGTAACATGTACTGGTATAGATATGTGTACAGGTACCTGTAACATGTACTGGTATAGATATGTGTGTAGGTACCTGTAACATGTACTGGTATAGATATGTGTACAGGTACCTGTAACATGTACTGGTATAGATATGTGTACAGGTACCTGTAACATGTACTGGTATAGATATGTGTACAGGTACCTGTAACATGTACTGGTATATAGATATAGATATGTGTGTAGGTACCTGTAACATGTAATGGTATAGATATGTGTACAGGTACCTGTAACATGTACTGGTATAGATATGTGTACAGGTACCTGTAACATGTACTGGTATAGATATGTGTTCTGGTATCTGTAACATGTACTGGTATAGATATGTGTACAAGTACCTGTAACATGTACTGGTATATAGATATAGATATGTGTACAGGTACCTGTAACATGTATTGGTATAGATATGTGTACAGGTACCTGTAACATGTATTGGTATAGATATGTGTACAGGTACCTGTAACATGTACTGGTATAGATATGTGTACAGGTACCTGTAACATGTACTGGTATATAGATATAGATATGTGTACAGGTACCTGTAACATGTACTGGTATAGATATGTGTACAGGTACCTGTAACATGTACTGGTATAGATATGTGTACAGGTACCTGTAACATGTACTGGTATATAGATATAGATATGTGTACAGGTACCTGTAACATGTACTGGTATAGATATGTGTACAGGTACCTGTAACATGTACTGGTATAGATATGTGTACAGGTACCTGTAACATGTACTGGTATATAGATATAGATATGTGTACAGGTACCTGTAACATGTACTGGTATAGATATGTGTACTGGTATCTGTAACATGTACTGGTATAGATATGTGTACAGGTACCTGTAACATGTACTGGTATAGATATGTGTGTAGGTACCTGTAACATGTACTGGTATAGATATGTGTACAGGTACCTGTAACATGTACTGGTATAGATATGTGTACAGGTACCTGTAACATGTACTGGTATAGATATGTGTACAGGTACCTGTAACATGTACTGGTATAGATATGTGTACTGGTATCTGTAACATGTACTGGTATAGATATGTGTACAGGTACCTGTAACGTGTACTGGTATAGGTATGTGTGTAGGTACCTGTAACATGTACTGGTATAGATATGTGTACTGGTACCTGTAACATGTACTGGTATAGATATGTGTACAGGTACCTGTAACATGTACTGGTATATAGATATAGACATGTGTACAGGTACCTGTAACATGTACTGGTATAGATATGTGTACAGGTACCTGTAACATGTACTGGTATAGATATGTGTACAGGTACCTGTAACATGTACTGGTATATAGATATGTGTACAGGTACCTGTAACATGTACTGGTATAGATATATGTACAGGTACCTGTAACATGTACTGGTATAGATATGTGTACAGGTACCTGTAACATGTACTGGTATATAGATATATGTGTACAGGTACCTGTAACATGTACTGGTATATAGATATGTGTACTGGTATCTGTAACATGTACTGGTAGATATGTGTACAGGTACCTGTAACATGTACTGGTATAGATATGTGTACAGGTACCTGTAACATGTACTGGTATAGATATGAAGCACCAGTCAGAGTTCGGTAGGAAGCTATAAGGATGATGTGCGTCTGACACGCAGTGCTTGTCATTTGTATGCCATTCTCACAACATGGTATTCTTCTGGAGGATTCAGATCACAATGAAGAAACACTGACATAGTAATGATGCTGTGTCTGGGGCTATTTGCTGTTTGAAATGGTCTTGATTTCAATTCCAGGAAGATCCTAACACATACACTCTGACCTTTAGGGTAAATGCCCCTGAGGTGCACGGTATTTTTTTTTTTTTTTTTTTTATACAGTTCTATGAGTGCAGCAATCTGTTATCTTGTAAATGCTGCAGTTGTATCACTTTGTCTGAGGATGTTTGAAAACTTCCTCCCACACATCACAGAATGCATTCTGAGCCATTCTCAGTGCTGGAGCCTGGGCCCAATGGCTGACTGCCAGACACTCCTAGCTCAGGTTCATGTATTGTACCTTTGCTGTCTGGAAGAGGTTTTTTTGTCAGACATTTGTTGCTGCTGTTTTTACTGATATATACACAGGCCAGACAAAGAATCAGAATATACTGAGAATGATGTTAATTACTAAATAAATGTGATAATGAGTCTAGAAAATGAGGGTCCTTTCAATATAATGATGTTGAAAATTTGTATGATTTCTTGGGGCAATAGGTGTACATTATATCAGAGAGCGTTTCAAAGTGATTTTATGCTGATAAAATTCATGTGGATAATATATGGGGGGATCGCCAGCAGCTTTTGGGGGTTAGTGACTCTTCTGGATCAGAGATAAACCTCTTTACAGGTAGATGAGGTTAGACATGTGAAGAGTATGAATATTAATATTCATGTCATGATAAGCTGTACAGCTTAACTGATAATTAATCACGATCATAATAATACTCGTACATCAAAGCAACTAGTTAAAACATATTGTGTACCATGAAGGGAAAGTCAAGATAAGGGGATTCAAACCTGGGACCCTTTACTCTAGTTTTTTAGTACTCTTCCAACTGACTCAGGAGATCTGATTACAGTATTCCTTTTTCTAAATATCTGACGACAATTATGCTATACCTTGAAAACAGCCAGGTTCTTCCAATCTTCCTTGGAAACAGCCAGGCTTTACCTTAAAAACAGCCAGTCTCTACCTTGAAAATAACCAGGTTTTACCTTAAAAACAGCCAATCTCTACCTTGAAAATAGCCAGGCTTTACCTTAAAAACAGCCAATCTCTACCTTGAAAATAACCAGGCTTTACCTTAAAAACAGCCAATCTCTACCTTGAAAATAACTAGGCTTTACCTTAAAAACAGCCAATCTCTACCTTGAAAATAGCTAGGCTTTACCTTAAAAACAGCCAATCTCTACCTTTACCTTGAAAATAGTCAGCTATGGCTTTACCTTAAAAACAGCCAATCTCTACCTTGAAAACAGCCAAGCTTTACCTTGAAAACAGCCAATCTTTACCTTAAAAATAGTCCGGCTTTACCTTAAAAACAGCCAATCTCTACCTTAAAAACGGCCATGCTTTAGTCCTTTAAAAAAAGCCAATCTCTAGATACCTTGACATTTTTACCTTTTGATATCAGAAGCAGGTCACTGCACCAAATATATAAAAGGAAGAGAGATAATGCAAATGGACCATTGAATTTGGAGACCCCAGTGAATCTCAAGTCAATTGCCCTACCAACCTAGTTAAAGACGATCGAACATGACCGTCACAATTTCAATGCACTAACTCTTTTTTAAATAGAAATATATGATTTGATATTTCATATTGATCTGATTGCATTTCCCTTAATGTAAGGGACCACTTTTAGCTTAAGTTCACCACAATTGCAACCTCCATTTTAAATTGTATAATTGACACCAAGTTGGACTGAAATTTTTACCATCAGAAAATATACCACCTTGATTTTGAAGTCAGTGATATATATTGCACAACATGCATGGTATTACAACACCCTCAATACTGATAACCTCAAATATTACAGGGGAAAACCTTTTGGGGCTATACTGATATTTCACATCTCAAAGTGTGTACAGGGCACACAGCAGTGTGTCATTATAAAGTACAAGATATTTGCATATATATACATTATATGATCTTCATCATTTGAAATGTTACTAAGCTTAGAGTTATTATGTCAGAGACTAGGGAATATTCTTTTTCAGGGAGATGCATGTATAATGTATATATGATATATATGTACTAGTTATATTTTAAGAAATTACACGATTATATGATGGTAGGGAATATTTCCCTTAACTGATTCTCACAGCCTTCGAGTACCTCATTCTCTTGACCATTTTTGCTAACTGTGTGGCGCTAGCCGTGTCCCAGCCTTACCCCAAATTAGATTCCAATGAGGTCAACGTAGCACTGGTAAGTGACTTCCAGCAATGTGGTGGTCAAGTGGGCACTCTGTGGCATACTTGCTTTGAAGAGTCTGATGACCTTTTTGTAATTTACCGACAAGCCAAATGATAAAAACAAGCAAAGCTCACTCACACGACGTACACGTATATATAAATGGGTTGATTTTTATTCTTAAATGTACTAATTGAATCTTGGATCTAAAAATAGTCTGCATTAGATATGTCATGGATACGGAGGGCTACGTTCATTATTCCGAGCGCGATGTATTCCTTGGACCCCTGTCAAGTATTTGATGTGATTAATCTAAGGGAATAGCTGTGAGGAGTGCACGCTCAGCAGATTCTTTCTTTCCCCCAATTGTGATCATCTGTATGCCATAAAAGAAGATCTAAAAGTTTCTCTTTAAAAGTAAAATGACATTGATTGGGCTTTAGAACATATCATAATCATGAGAATTTCACTGGAGGAACCTTTTGAAATTTTTTCCTCCAAGGATTTGGGTTTGTGTAAATCTCACAAAATTTTTAGACCGAGGATTAGAATTCATTCCACATTGTGTAAATCATTAATGTCCTCCAGCTGTCCAAGCACGTGTTTCCCGGTCATTAGAAATATAGCTGAAGCATCATGTCCCCAAAAACTTTATTTAAAAAGAGAGAGATAGAAAAAACAAAAGATTAATAATTTTTTACGTCTGCTGGTAGCAGTGTAATTTCATATGGTCTCAACTGTACAAGGTGGAATATAGAAAGATATCGGGTTAAGTGAGGACTGCACATGTAATTATTGTAAATTCTTGTGTTTTATATAATTATGATGAATTAAATCTACCATCCTCATATGACACCTGATATAATTTTCAGACATTCCCCATGTAGTGGAGAGCCCCTAATGATGATGCGTAGACTGTAAAATTGCCTTTCAGTTAGAGCTATTGATTGTTGCAACCATTTAGGATTAGTTTGCATTATGTTTTTGAATCTGGAAGCTTCGTGGCAGATCGCTTCTGGAATAGATATATACAGTATGGCATTGGAGGCTATTGATTTAATGCAGCGACATCGAGAAGGTCCCCCAACTACAGCCAGCCTAAATTGTCTTTGAAACAGCCCCTGGTCAAACAAAGAGTATGACACTTCATAAAGCATGATAAGATGTTTTTTTATGCATATGAGATCAAATTAAAACCCATCGGTAAACGGAGAATGTACTATTACAATCGTTGAACATAGTTTTGCGTACTTAAACTTCATGAAGATTGGTGCTTTGCCAGGATGTCGCCATCGTAATATCATGATTAGTAAATCACATGTCAATCTGTTGCTGACCTTGGTAATAGTAGCATTAATATTTTTACTCTTTCTTGACATAAATTTGTTTTTTTGTTTTTTCACACATACATTTTACCTTTGTGGAATTCTCGTTAGTAAATGCTTTTGGCGTTTAAGTTTAATGCATATTACTAAAACAATCGAGTTTTTTGTTTGTTTTTTGTTTTTATACAATTAAGCCCCTGTAATCAGGATTGGGCATGTGGCTGTTCATTTGTCTATGTCTTATCAACAAACTACATGGTTAACAAACATATCGTGATGTTCATAGAAGTCATGGCTACAAGCATATATATAGCATATTGTGTAGGAAAAATATCCTTCAGATAATTTCAGTCATTTCATATTCCATGCACAATTAACTTTTGATAATGTATATGCTTAACATTTAATGTTTAGGAAATTATACATATATACATAAAGAATTGTTATTTAAATAACAAAAAAACAAAACAAAACATGCTTCTAATGTAGATATCAAATAGTTTCCACATTCCATATATATCTATAATGTCCTGATGCAGATTTAAAGAAAGGATTTCACATATCTATAATATATCCTGATGCAGATTTAGAGAAAGGATTTCACATATCTATAATATATCCTGATGCAGATTTAGAGAAAGGATTTCACATATCTATAATATATCCTGATGCAGATTTAGAGAAAGGATTTCACATATCTATAATATATCCTGATGCAGATTTAGAGAAAGGATTATTTTTATCCAAAGCTAGCAATAAATGTGAATATTAAATCTCAAAATTTATATTACATGTACAGGAGGTATATATACAAAAAGGTCATATTCAATACTTTGTATTATAATAAGAATCATATTGCCAAGGAATGTTGTAATTGTTATCATGATTGTTTATTCAAAACTGCGAATTTGTATCAAATTCTTCAAAGCATATATGACCGTAGTGCCTACACTTTGCCACCATTAAATTCAAGATTTGATGGTAAGTGTGTGTGTTTATTGCTGATCTTCCTCCTCCCAAATTCAACATGATAAGAGAATTTGTTATATTTTCATTGAAGAAAAGACTATGAATCGAAATGATGCCACATAATAGAATATTGAAATTCATTTTTCCAAAAATAGATTGAAAGAATAACATAGCAGGCTGACGTGTTTCATACCGATTGTTAAGCCATTCTTGCAGGCACACTGATTTTGACTACGGATAACTCCGTTTACCTGATCAAGATATAGGGCTCATGGTGGGTGTGACCGGTCGACAGGGGATGCTTACTCCTTCTAGGCATCTGATCCCACCTCTGGTGTGTCCAGGGGTCCATGTTTTCCCAACTCTCTATTTTGTATTATGAGATTGACCACTGTTCATTATCTTCACCTTTCATGCTACAATGATATTATAAACCATGTCTTTTTAAGAACAATAAGAAACCAATTATATGTTGATTGTTGGTCAATCTATCACACCCACAGAGAGTATGTCAATATTGACGGAGGAATTCGTGATTTCATCAACATGCTATAATTGTATAAAACATAGGACAGTATGTTGTTTATTCAAAAATGTCAAAGAAGCTGCATATTCATGTACCCAGATGACAATAGTATCATTACTGTGACAGCTGATTCATGTGAACTTTTTATTGTTATAATAATGATTATATTATAGATTGCTATCACCTTGTCAAATGATGAATTTTGTGTATTTAACATTTTGAAATACTGAATGATTTTATGAGATATATTTGATACATCACTCAAAATTTATACTTTCAGGAAAGAGTGGAATATGTTTTTTTAGTTATATTCACCTTAGAGGCCATTATGAAAATTATAGCGTACGGATTCGTTCTACATTCGGGTGCCTATCTCCGAAATGGATGGAACATCCTAGATTTTATAATTGTAGTTATTGGGTAAGTTATATCTATTATTTAAACATTAATAGTTTCTCTATTTATTAATACATGTGGTTGTCGCTATCTTTCTACATGCAAGCTTAGTTTGTTTTACATATATATATTATACCATGTGAAACCTTATCAGCTTAATAGAAATTTAACAGAGGGGGGTGGGGGTGTCAAAGACGTTAATAAAATGTTTGATATTTTACATCTTCATTCTTATGAGTTAAACAACTATAGGGTTTGTAGAGACTTTTGTTTTTCAGAAGAAAGTGACTATATTTGTATATCCATGACTTGTAGTGTACATAGAATTAGTGTAGAGTATTTTAAAACTTGTCTTTAATAGATCTATACCATTGATATTCAACCTTTGCCAAATTGTTGGAAATCTGTAATTCATCTGTCAACTTAAATGTTAAATTTCAAAGCGTTCTTAATTTTTAATATTTTTCAAATGCGCTGAAAGTCTTTGTTAAAGTGTACAACTTAAGATTACGCATATATGAATAAAATATTTTTTTTCCTTTCATGTTTTATAATTCATAGATTAAATTACCTCAACATTCAATATTTTAATTTAGAAAACTGGAAAAAAGTATTTCACATGTCGGAGATAATGAAACATTAAATTTAAATTATTTTGATGTTATAATATACCTAGTACATGTATATTCACCAAATGATGTACAAATTGAAGGCCATAATGCAATGTTCATAGCTTAATATCAAATAATGATTTTCTTTCATTGGACTAGTATTGTGGGCATCGGGGTCCTTAAATGTGGAGATAAGTCTTTTTAAAGAAATTTCGTAAAAATAAAATATGGGAAATAAAAGAAATACTTGGTAAAAAAAAATTTGAAAAAAGCCCCCACCAAATGGCTATGATATTATATGACTATATCTGTACAGACCGTCCAATGATGAATGATTTTCTTTCTGTTGGTTAGTCTTTTCACAATCTTTATAATGTGAGTACAACAGTTTAGAGCATGCAATTGCTGTCTTATCATTTCCTAGATGTTGTGGCTTTAGTTTCCACAACCAGATTTTATTTCTATATGTCTGTATATCAAATCACAGAATTTCAAGTAAACAGTTTGATTTTGTTTTTCCAATTGTAAATTCAAAATCTGATTCTGTTGAAACTGAGAAAAGGTTATTTTATGCTATAATGGAGAATCATGGCTTTAGATCAAGTCCTCACTTCTTCTTGCAGTCATGTACAATATTATGGATTGGATAGTTCCATTCTAGCTAGACTATGCTCAACTTCCAAAGGATGAATTGTTATAGACTTAATGAAGATTATCACAGTTCCTTCATTGTGTGAAATTATCAGGAGAGAACTGGGAAGCTAAATGAATCCCCCTGTTAGAAGACATAATGAAGGTTTCTGAGTCCCCGCTCTGTGGGCCTAATGCCTCGATTCTGTGTGTTCATTACTCACATTCAGGATAGGTGACATTCTCTGATTTTGATTATAGCACTTAGGAAAAGTTAACACATCAAAAAATGGCATTTTCTTTACATTAGTAATGTGTATATTGTTGTCTGTGAATCCATCGATCAGATCACCCCCTGAGATACTGTGTATTGGGTCAGTTTGGTGAACTCTTGGATTCTTTGTAGATGAAGAAAATTTGCCCCACCCCCACCCAGCACCAAATTTTTTTTTTTATTCAATGAATTAGATTTTAAACATGTATGGAATGAAAATTCACCAAAATTTAAAGCATGGTGCCATTAGTATTTGTTGATTGTACTATAAATATAAAAAAAAGATTTCACCAAATATCACCTATAGTCTATAGATGCCAAAATTATCCAATATACAGTGTGTTGATTCTGGTATTGTAAATGATAGATATCTAAAACATGTAATTGGAATCTGAAAATATTTGACTAGATGTGTAGAATTTAAAACATAGATACTATATATAGCTGTTGCCAGGACACAAGAGAAGACCAATTACATACATTGCATAAGGAGTTTTAATTTTAATATACTATCGACACCAGTACTCTTCACAGTTATGAGTTAATATCCTTGCACTTCCTTATGTGGAGTAGATGTAGGTGTGTATAAAACATCGTACAATTTTTTATTGTCCCTTCTTCATATACAGTGTACATGTTATTGTGCGTTCTCTTGATTTCAAAAAAGAAATTATGATAATTTGTATGCTCATGTTGATGTCAGAAATTATTTTATCTCCTTTAATTATTACACATTGTGTGTTATTTTGTCAAAGTTCCTTTCACTGAATGTTGTTAAAACATCTTCGTATTACATAATTTTAAAAATATATATATATATTATATATATATCAAGTTAAAAATGATAAACTAAGGTTAAGAAAATATTTTTCCATCTTGGTAACAATGAAACTAATTATATTATATATGGATGCTCTTTAAATTCCTTGAAGTTCTTTTTTTTTAATTTTGCATTAATGAGAACTTTTCCTTTCAGGAAGACCTGAAAGTGTCTGGATGCAGTCTATGGATTTCATGCGTGTATTTTTTATTTTCAGGCACCTGCCCTCGTGCAATTTCAGAATAAATTGTAACTGATTTCAAATGATGTTGTAATTTCTTTTGATTTCAGTATCATAACACCAATCTTTACTTTATTCAATATTCATGGATTCGATGTTAAGGCATTACGAGCCTTCAGGGTTCTTCGACCCTTACGACTGGTCTCTCGAGCCCCTAGTAAGTAACCAGCATATTGTGGGAAGTAGCCATGTTGGACAGCACTAATCATCTAACCCATGTATCTTTTTTTTCTGTTTTACTGCTTGCGATCTGGAGGAGGGTTTTATTGCTGCTATTAACAATCATTGTATAATCTACTGTGCAGATCCTGTAGCTCTTTTGGTCACTTTTGGTAGGGTGAACAAAAAATCTACAAGGCTGTGCATCAAAATAAAGTGGTGGATATAGAATGAAATTTTAATGAACACAAAATACAGCTTGTGTGTTTGGTTTTTTTTTTTTTTGGTGCTTTATATGGATGATGGCAAAGCTAGGTTGTTTTGCAGGAGAGAGAAATATCCTGAAATTAACCACCACGATGGCCGATGGGTTGTTTGTAGGCATGGTTTGTAGTTCTCTTCCCTCTTTATTTCAGTATTATAAGCACTGTCTTGTCAACAATGAACATCAATAATTTTGATGTGAAAGCCCTGCGAGCATTTAGGGTTCTGCGACCCCTACGTCTGGTTTCAGGCGTGCCCAGTAAGTATCTCGGTGTTTGTGTATTTGATGTTCTGTCTCTCTTTAGCACTTGCAGCATAGGGACTGATCATAGAGACCAGAAAAGAACAATATCCCCCCAGACTGACCAAGATCCCTCTAGTGAATATAAATGTCAGAATTGATATTTTAGTTTGCATGGTCTACTGAGTTTTAAGTTTTTAGTTTTTAAAACTAAGTTTTTTCCATGTTGAACTCTTATAAAGTGGATTTAATGTAAATGATTTCCTGTAATTTTACATTTAGTGTAGAATAGATCCAGAGTCTAGTTATTGAAATCATTTTCCCGCTACCTTAACCCTTTATGAGTAATACATAGTTTTTTTTTTATAATCATGACAGAATAGGTCTTTAGTCAACTTTTTAAAGAAGAATTCAATCTTTTAATGATATATTGGCAAGCTATTTGATACAGTTTTTAACACTAACCTCTGTAAGACATGGAATAAAACATACCTCTGACACATGTTCCTTAAACATTTCAAATTATTCTTGTAGTTGGAATTACTATTACGTAGTTAAAATTTTATTTTTTGTCGAATTTTTTTTCCTCTCCTTACATGTGTTTCAGAAACATGGAGAAGATAATTATTATTGTAAAGAATATCTTTTCACATCACAGAAAGAGAAAGAATCGGTGCTCTAAAGTATTGGATATATAGAAATAGGAATGTGTTAGTTATACGTATGCAGGGCTTTCTAAACATAGTCTATATAAACACTGTAATTGATATGCTTCCTGTAGAATTATGGCCTGATCTGATGTGCCCTGCAATTCTAAAAATGCCAAATCATTGTTTTTTACTATGTGTTGTTGTAGAATATTTTAGGTTTTTTTTGTGATTTGTTTATCTACGCTGGAAGCTGATGTGTACAATGTATGTATTAAAATTTAACATTAACTTTTATCAAAACAAACTATTAAAAAAAGAAAGAAAAAAAAACCAAAGGGGGGGGGGGGGGAATAATGAAACTCGTGGTAATCATATGACAATGATATAAGCCTCTTTTCCTGAAAGTGAAAGAATAAAACTGCATCGATTGGAATCTCCAAATAATTGTTTTTACAATGAAGATATCCCTAATAAAGTACAGGTGAGTTACATGCAAGGCAGAAGTGATGAGTTGCAGCAGACGTGTGTATAACACTATGCCTGGTATGACGGAATGGCAGATTACTGGGTTATATGTGGGCAGGAAAGTACATTAGCAAATTCTGAGTGATTGAAGACAGGTGCAGCAGTTTATCAATTGAAATATAACTATTTGGCAGACAAATCTGGCTCCACAGGAACTGCACAACATAACGCCCTGTCAGATCCACCTCGGTAACAGGGTAGCATGTCATGGTCTTGTGAAGGATTTGGATAGAAAGGACTGTAGCGTACAATTTGTAAATATAACAAAAGTATTCGTTTTTGATATTACATATTTTGATAACAAAACCTCCAGGCATATGCACTGAACATTAGTCATGTAGTGCTACCAGTCATTACCATACTCAAACACAATCATCACCACAGACTCAAACACAATACCTTCCATACTGAAACACAATCACTACCATTACTAAAGCATGATAACAAGCATACTCAAACATAATGCTATACTCAAACACAATCATTACCAGACTCAAACACAATCATCACCAGACTCAAACACAATCATCACCATACTCAAACACAATCATTACCAGACTCACACACAATCATCACCAGACTCACACACAATCATCACCAGACTCAAACACAATCACTACCAGACTCAAACACAATCATCACCAGACTCAAACACAATCATCACCATACTCAAACACAATCACTACCAGACTCAAACACAATCATTACCAGACTCAAACAAAAACATTACCAGACTCAAACACAATCACTACCAGACTCAAACACAAGCATTACCAGACTCAAACACAATCATTACCAGACTCAAACACAATCACTACCTGCCAGACTCAAATACAATCATTACTAGACTCAAACACAATCATTACTAGACTCAAACACAATCACTACCAGACTCAAACACAATCATTACCAGACTCAAACACAATCATCACCAGACTCAAACACAATCACTACCAGACTCAAACACAATCATTGCTAGACTCAAACACAATCATTACCAGACTCAAACACAATCATCACCAGACTCAAACACAATCATCGCCAGACTCAAACACAATCATTGCTAGACTCAAACACAATCATTACCAGACTCAAACACAATCATCACCAGACTCAAACACAATCATTACTAGACTCAAACACAATCATTACTAGACTCAAACACAATCACTACCTGCCAGACTCAAATACAATCATTACCAGACTCAAACACAATCATTACTAGACTCAAACACAATCATTACCAGACTCAAACACAATCACTACCTGCCAGACTCAAATACAATCATTACCAGACTCAAACACAATCATCACCAGACTCAAACACAATCATTACTAGACTCAAACACAATCATTACCAGACTCAAACACAATCACTACCTGCCAGACTCAAATACAATCATTGCCACAGAATCAAACACAATCATTACCAGACTCAAACACAATCATTACCAGACTCAAACACAATCATCACCAGACTCAAACACAATCACTACCAGACTCAGACACAATCATTACCAGACTCAAACACAATCACTACCAGACTCAAACACAATCATTACCAGACTCAAACACAATCATTACTAGACTCAAACACAATCATTACCAGACTCAAACACAATCACTACCTGCCAGACTCAAATTCAATCATTGCCACAGAATCAAACACAATCATTACCAGACTCAAACACAATCATTACCAGACTCAAACACAATCATTACCAGACTCAAACACAATCATTACTAGACTCAAACACAATCATTACCAGACTCAAACACAATCACTACCTGCCAGACTCAAATACAATCATTGCCATACTCAAACACAATTACTGCCACATATTAAAAACAAAAACTTCCATATCGAAATGCAATTGATAGACTCAAAACACAGTAACTATATTAAACACACCAATTACCATATTCAAACAGAATATTCCAATAAACGCAAGTATTAGCCATATAAGATACGGTAACCATGCTAACCACCATACTCAATACAGATCAAACCGAAACATAATAAGGACCATGCTCAAATATGATGTCTACCTTGTTCGAACAAAATAGCTACTATATTCCAACACCTACCATTTAGTAAGTCATATTGAGGCATTCACCAAAGCTATGGACAAAAATACCAGTACACTGAATTACGCGCTTCCATAATCAAACACTATATCCTTCAGTGGTTGCCATGCTACCTTAATTTTTATAGTTCCGATTCTAGCAGCTAGATCACATGTTAATCACATGACATAATTACAGGAAATGAACATGAGCAAGACAAAGCTGTAAGCATGGCTGTGTAACAAGGAATTTCAAAATATCAGAAGTTATTGAGATAATTGAAATATTTGTTAAATGAATCAAATACAGATTGGACTAGGCTGGAATTGTGAGAACTTTTCAATGTTTGTAATTCATATTCTCTGATATGGCTTTAAATTGTTCAGTACAATAAATACTTGTCCAATGATATCCACTGGTTAAATTGGACAAAAGTAAGTTGTTGTGAATATGTACAGAAAATGAAAGTAGGAGAAACTCCATTGCTTTCAATGAATAGATATGTAGATTACGAGAAACAGATTAATGGAGGCAAATTGATATATGATTGATTATGCAGCATGCATTTAAATGATTAAGGAAAATTCTGAACAAAATTAAGTTGTATTTCTTATTATAATGCTGTTTAATTTGATGGCACATCAGACTTCTGATATGTGTAGTTGTTTAAGTCTGATTTTTGTTTTGTTTGAATGCATTCAAGGTTTTTTGTATATCTTTAACATCAACTAATGTCGTGTTTTGCATGTCTTTTTGCAGGCAATGATTGGTTCATTCAGAGGTTTTTGTACTTAGCAGTATTTGAATCTATTGTTAGTCTTGCACACCACCATGATAAATATGATATGAGACAATGTTTGGTTTCTGATGAAGAAAAAGTATTTTGAAGCAATATAATAATATATATATGGTGTATTTCCATGTTTACAAGTGATGCTGAATGCGAGATAATGACGACTGTGGTGTACTTTCAGGTCTTCAGGTGGTGCTGAACGCGATTGTGCGTGCTATGGTGCCTTTACTTCATATAGCTTTGCTTGTGATCTTTGTCATATTTATATATGCCATCATCGGATTAGAACTCTTCTCAGGATCCATGCATGAAACATGTTTTGATAAAGAAACAAGTAAGTTTTCATTGAATGGTTCTGTTCAGATTCGGGCAGTAGCTCGAGTGCATGACTCTTCTATTTTGGACAATCACACAGATTAAGTTTATATGACTCAAATACTCTTATGGGAAGCTTGGAGGCTACAATATTCAAATAATGACCTGGATTCAGATGCATCAAAGTTCATTTAACTCTGGTTCTATTCAATACTATTACATTTTTAAAAACATTTTATGCCCTCAAGATAGATTGATTGAATATTGTTTAATGTCCCTCTTGAAAATATTTCACTCATATTGAGACATCACCAATGCCGGTGAAGGGCTGCAAATTTAGGCCCATGCTCGGTGCTTATGGCGTTTGAGCAGGGAGGGATTTTTATTGTGCCACGTACACCTGCTGTGCCACGGGAGCTCGGTTTTTGCGGTCTCATCTGAAAGACCGCCCCATTTAGTTGCCTCTTACGACAAGCAAGGGGTACGAAGGACCTATTCTAACCCGGGTCCCCCCCAAGATGGAAGTTCAGGAAGTCTGCTATTTATGGTCTGCCTGTCCATCTATCTGTCTCTGGATCTGTGGCAGTTGTAAAGTTTTGATGTAGTTTAAAACTTTTACAAAAGCAAAAACTGCAAATTATATAACTTTTTCTGGTACATGACATATTTTGTGTGATGTCAGGCATATATTTAAAATTTCTGGTATTTTCCGTCAGAGCGATCGACTCAAAAGTCGATCTTGTGCTGTGAAGTAAACATTAGGCCAATATATATAGCCTACACATATCTTCTGTTATCAAGATTCGTTTTAAACTCCATCTTGTGTTTTCAAATTCAATCAATAAAGTACATAAGAACCAAGATGGCGATTTCTCGCTTCATTCGCATGTCCTTCAGCGGTTCAAGTGATCTCTATGGGTGTTTATACAGGGGCAGCTAAAAGTGCTGAAGGAAAAACCAAAGAAAATGTAATAAACTGAAAATTCAGTGTTTTTGTTGTTGGATATGGAATTTTTCTTGCATTATCACCAGTGTGAGATCGACTTTACCCATGTGAGATTTTTCTCTCTCGCATTATCACCAGTGTGAGATCAACTTTACCCATGTGAGACAGCCATGTGAGATTTTTCTCTCTCACACTGTTGCGACGTCATTTGATTGTGAGACAGGATTTTTTGATGTGAGCTTCGCACTCCTGATAATATTATTAAAAAATCCTGTCTCACTCGTGAAATAAATCCTATATCCAACAGCAAAAACATTGAATATCCTCTATTTAGTCCCATTTTGCAGAAGATAAACCAAAGGGTTATTTAAAAGCTTTGATATAGCTATATCTAAATCTGATACACTTTGGTTTACTAGTGAGTGTGGAATGTTATGTTATGAAATAATAAAATGCATAGCAGGATACCGAGTAAGTCCGTATAATGTTGGAACTGAATCTGACTTTCTATTTAAAGATTCTGTCATGACACTCCCAAACGTCCATCCGTGCGGGAAAGGATTCTCTTGTCCAAACGATTCGGTGTGTCAGAAATACTGGGCTGGACCTAATGACGGAATCACCAACTTTGACAACTTTGGATTAGCCATGTTGACAGTATTCCAATGCATCACCTTAGAAGGATGGACAGATGTCTTATACAATGTATGTATCACGATGGCTTACTACGATATCTTCATTAATGTATGTATCACGATGGCTTACTACGATATCTTCATTAATGTATGTATCACGATGGCTTACTACGATATCTTCATTAATGTATGTATCATGATGGCTTACTACGATATCTTCATTAATGTATGTATCACGATGGCTTACTACGATATCTTCATTAATGTATGTATCCATGAACGTGTAATGTAGGTATTGTGATATATTATCATGTTCTATTTATAAGTCTACGATAAATTGTTTACGTCATAGTGCGGTACGAATCATCATTACATTACACTTACGTACGTTTACCTGTGACGTTTCTGAAAATGAAAGAATAGTTTAGGTTATTTTCAGGCACTAGAAACAGTTTGAAATGTACTTATTACATTTTTTAAATGTGTTTGAGACATGCGAAGATGATAAATGCTTTGAAACATGTGATAATCCTCATACAGACAGCCCTACTGCATGTACAAATTGTCACATGCTTCCATGTAGATTCCCCCCCCCCCCCTATACCTTAAAAAAACGAGAGTTTTACAGATATTTCTTCCACATCGTAGGTTATGATTAATAGGAAAATTTCTATTTCAGATAAACGATTCACTAGGAAATAGCTGGCCATGGATATACTTCATTAGTTTAATCATTATTGGATCATTTTTTGTACTCAACTTAGTTTTAGGTGTACTTAGTGGGTAAGTGTTCTATTTTTAGATTTCTTTGACATAAACTAATATTGTTCTGAAAGTTAATGTTGTTCTGAAAATATGCAGATAAATTTTTGACAAACAATTGATGTGTCAAAAGGAGTGCATGCACAAATAAACTAGCTGCTAAGCATCATAAATATTTACTCAAAGATAACTGATTCTAATTCCAGTGAATTTTCTAAAGAAAGAGAAAAAGCCAAAGCTCGGGGCGATTTTCAGAAACTGCGGGAGAAAAAACAGTTGGAGGAAGACTTGCGGGGATATCTTGACTGGATTACTCAAGCAGAAGATATAGACCCTGAAAATGAGGAAGAAAACGAAGAAGGTGCAACTCCCCACCACAGTGAGTATCAGAGGTGCCAAGGAACGCGGCCCTGGGTAGCATTCAATAAAACTGCAGACAGCAGCGTTGCCCATCAGAATTCAGCTAAATGGGAAATCACCATATATTCCTTCAAAACTTTAGGAGAGTCAGTAGGAAATCACTATGTAGTCAGTTACAACTTTACACCTCAAGAAAAGAACATGTCTGAATGAATAGTTTTGTTTAAGGGAGATGTGGGCAGGAAGTGAGATCTATGAGATGGGGACAAGAAGTGAGATCTATGGGATGGGGACAAGAAGTGAGATCTATGGGATGGGGGCAGGAAGTGAGATCTATGAGATGGGGGCAGGAAGTGAGATTTATGGGATGATGGCAGGAAGTGAGAACTATGGGATAGGGGCAGGAAGTGAAATTTATGAGATGGGGGCAGGAAGTGAGAACTATGAGATGGGGGCAGGAAGTGAGAACTATGGAATGGGGGCAAGTAGTGAGATCTATGGAATGGGGCAGGAAGTGGAAATTTTAAGGGGTATAAACTTGGTATGGAAAGGTAGAACATTGGAGGGAGATTAGAGGGGTAAGAAGTTAGAAATTAATACCGAGGGAATGAGGTACACTGCCAAGATGAATTTATTTACCAAATTTGAATATCCTTAAATAATTTCAATGTCTTTATAAATCCTTTTGTCCTGTTTTATTGCTCTTTGTCATTTTGACAATTCTCTGTACTATAAAGTGATTATATTCTGACTGAGTTATATTCTATTGGATATACGATTAGTATACTTCTGTTTCCTCAAATATTTTTTTTTTGATTATCCTTAAACATTTTGCTTTCAGTCCCTTCAATACAATTAAGTTGCAATGACTAATTTCAGTTTAGTCCAACTGTAATCATAATTCCTTTTGATTTCTGTCTTTTTCCCAGCATACCAATTATAGAACTACTGTGTACCTCTGTCCATGAAATCCTGATTAAAGAGATATCCAAGCACTGTGTTAGAAAGATTTGATAATCTTAGAATGGGAAACATTTTGAATGGGACAGATAATTTACTGATTTTTGCAATACCACTAAATAATAACTAAGGTGGTAGGAAATAATACAATTACATACACCAAGGAAACAAATCTAATTTGATTATCATAATTGATCATGCTAATAAGAGAATACAATTTGCATACATGAAGACTTGTACACACAGAGGATCCTGAAGTCATTCTTTAGCTGTTTCTATTTTCTATTTGTATATGCAAATGATCTTATGAATGGGTCATCGATGGTATGACAACAATGGCCTGTGGCACCTCTGAGATTTTATGATGTGGCAGTGTGTAGATTTGTTGACCCCCCCCCCACCCCCCCCCCCACCCCTCCTGAACCTGACTGAGATTTTCTCTAGCCCATTGACTGCTTCTTACACTTTTCAAATTTTCAGAGATTGAATTGATAGTTTTTGTGCTCTCTCTTCACTCCATTAACACCAATCATTCTTTTTGCTGTGAATTTAATGTCTGCATCTGAATGTTTTTCTGCAGTTGATTAATGAGTGATTTTGTCACTGTGTCTGAACTTGAGTGTCTATTCCTACACAAAGTGCATGTTGTAAATTATCTATGAACCTTTACATCATCAAACCTTATAGGATAAAAAAGAATTGTCTCCATTACTGTTTGCAGAACCTGGATCCTTCCAGATTGTAGAGCCCCCCCCCCCCCCCCCCCCCCCCCCCCCCCCCCCCCCCCCCTCTATCTGCAGATAAGTTGCTAAGGAGATATACAGTACCTTGTTTGTTTGTTTGTGTGTGTGTTAGTTGGTTTGCTGTTGTGTGTGAAAATCAAACCACATATCTTATTCAAGTTTTACCAACCTTTCAAGAAGGTTATTTTAAATTGTTAAAGGTCAAGGTCATTAGAAAGAAATTTCTAAAATTGCATACAATATTTTGGCTGTTTCATGTTTGATTTCAGTGGCACTTATATACGTAAATACAACCTTGACAAATGTATGGACTCTTATTCAAGGTTTAACATGGAAGCTGAAGGTCACGGGAGGGAAACTTCTAAAATGCCTACACTTGAGAAGGAAAAATGCTACGCTTTGCATAGCTTTTATCTATAAAGAATGTTTTGTAGCTGATTGAATGATAAAATAATTCTTTTAAATATTTACCAAATAAACATTAATTTACATTGAGTTTATGTAAAGTGTGCCAATATATATGTACATATTCACGTTAACAGTAATTCTATGAATAAAATGACAAGCTTTCTTGGATTTCTTATCAAGAAATTTAATTGTTTTGTGGCAGTATGTATAATTTGGTGGCTTTTGAATCTTTTAACAGAAAACCAAGAAACAACATCAGTTAAAACAGAGGACGTGGAGAGTGGCGAGATACAACAAACATGGTGGCATAGAAGGAGGTACTGTCTGATAATTATTATAGAGAGGGAGGTACTGTCTGATAATTATTATAGAGAGGGAGGTACTGTCTGATAATTATTGTAGAGAAGTGGGTACTGTCTGATAATTATCATAGAGAAGGATGTACTGTGTGATAATTATTGTATAGAAGGAGGTACTGTCTGATAATTATCATAGAGAAGGAGGTACTGTCTGATAATTATTATAGAGAAGGAGGTACTTTCTGATAATTATTATAGAGAGGGAGGTACTGTCTGATAATTATTGTAGAGAAGGAGGTACCGTCTGATAATTATCATAGAGAAGGAGGTACTGTCTGATAATTATTTTAGAGAAGTGGGTACTGTCTGATAATTATTGTAGAGAAGGATGTACTGTGTGATAATTATTGTAGAGAAGGAGGTACTGTCTGATAATTATTGTAGAGAAGGAGGTACTGTCTGATAATTGTTATAGAGAGGGAGGTACTGTGTGATAATTATTATAGAGAAGGAGGTACTGTCTGATAATTATTATAGAGAAGTGGGTACTGTGTGATAATTATTATAGAGAAGGAGGTACTGTCTGATAATTATTGTAGAGAAGGAGGTACTGTCTGATAATTATTATAGAGAGGGAGGTACTGTCTGATAATTGTTATAGAGGGAGGTAATGTGTGATAATTATTGTAGAGAAGGGGTACTGTCTGATAATTATTGTAGAGAAGGGGGTACTGTCTGATAATTATTGTAGAGAAGGGGGTACTGTCTGATAATTATCATAGAGAAGGAGGTACTGTCTGATAATTATTGTAGAGAAGGAGGTAATGTGTGATAATTATTGTAGAGAGGGAGGTACTGTCTGATAATTATTGTAGAGAAGGAGGTACTGTCTGATAATTATTATAGAGAGGGAGGTACTGTCTGATAATTATTATAGAGGAGGAGATACTGTCTGATAATTATTATAGAGGAGGAGGTACTGTCTGATAATTATTGTGTAGGATTCAACATTGATTAGGGAAAAAAAGTTCTGATTAATAGACAGATGTATATAGTGAATAATCAGTGAGAAAGGTACCCCAGTTATGTGTGAACTAAACAATTAATGGTGAAAAAATTGTCAGGAAAAACAAAAAAACTATATAATTATAATTGAATCAAGTAATAAATTTTGAAGAAACCTAAGTATGACCTGTTTATTAATTACTAATCCAAGAAGATTCATAAAGAGTGCTCTGTGTTTGAACTGAAATCTTGCCTTGGGATCCAAATTTTACACAAACCTGGTTTATTGTCTTTTAGTTTTCCTTACAGTCGAAGATTACGGAAGTGGAACAGAAGATGTCGGAGAATGTGCAGAAAATTGGTCAAATCCCAAGTTTTTTATTGGACTGTCATTGTAATGGTGTTCTTAAATACGTGTGTTTTAACTTCTGAACATCATGGCCAGCCACCATGGCTGGATAAGTTTCAAGGTGAGTACATTGTTTCGATAAATTTTCTGAAGTTATAGACAGATTTTGGGGAGAGTTTGCTGTAATGCTAATCCTACATTGAGTACAGAAGACCACACATATCTGGGATTTTGAATTCATACGGTGCAATTGTTCTTGCATAGGTATCACTGGAGGATATTTTTTATAAAACCAAACAAACATTAATCATGTTTTACATTGTACTCAATCTTTTTGAAATAAAAAACAACCATTTGAAATTTATAACATTTTTGGAAGGAAAACAAAGGCAGATATGTTTTTTTCACACAATAATTGAAGTTTTAAAAAACATAGATATTTCAAAATGATTTTGCGCAAATTTTCACATTCCAGAGGCCAAAGTAGGCCTAGGCTTTTATCATACAGTAAAATGCAATTATAGCAAATCTCAATACAATTTTTGTTATTTTCCTCTCATAGAGGAATAAATATCACCTTGTATCCAGCGTGAATTCTTTATAAGCGTGGTCATTAGAAGCATGCTCTACTGTATAAGGGAAATATTTCCTCCCATTCATCCTAGCTGTCAGTGAAATTTAAGACAGGGCGGACAGTGTAACAAGACAGTGGAACCTCTCTTCTAACTATGTATGGGCAAATTTAAAACGGGATGAAAGCGTTTGCAAGTACAGAAGGGAAAAAACTAACCCTGTATATAGTAATTCATTGTACAAACACCATATTTTGAGTATTTCTCATCATTTTTAGGTCACCTGAATTCATTCAGGTGACCTATTACTATCTGTTTTTGTCCGTCGTCGTGCGTTAACATTTGGAAGGTTGTTACATGATACTCAGGTGACCTATAAGGCCCCTGGGCCTCTTGTTGCAAAGTGACATTACTTTTAAGGACAGACAAGACAGAAATGTTTTAAAGTTTGGTATTATAATTATCAGCTAATGTTAACAAACTTTTAAAGTTTAATAAATGGGAAATTCTAACCATATCATATTGATTGTCTTTTTAAAAAATGATATATAGCAACCCATTATATATTATGCAGTATACAAAATGTCATGAATCATGAAAATCCAGAGTTACCTCCCATAATAGCAGAATGTCCAACCTATTCTCTTCCCTCTCAATATATACCACTATAAGTGAAGGTTGTGAATCCTGACTAATCTCAAAACTGCCTATAAAGAACACACAGTATAAATGATTAGCCTTAGGACATTTACATATTATGTAACCTCTTCTTCATTCTTCTTTGTTACAGCCATTGCCAATCTGTTCTTTGTTATCCTTTTCACCATGGAGATGTTGCTGAAGATGTACAGTTTAGGATTACAGGGATATTTCGTCTCGTTGTTTAACCGTTTTGACAGTTTTGTTGTCCTCTTCAGTATCGTTGAAGTCATTCTTATATACACCAAGGTCTTTCCGCCTCTGGGCGTCAGCGTGCTTAGGTGTGCCCGATTGCTTCGCGTTTTCAAAGCCACAAGGTGAGAGTTTCGTTAATCAGCGAGCACTTTTAAGCCTCTAGTATATTTTACGGAGGGATGGGGGTAACAAAAAGAAAAACTTCATTCAAAAAAGTTTGTTGTACACAATCAGGACGAGTGTAAGGAGAAGGGGGGTGTTAATCAGACTGCTTATTAACTTGAATAATTTCATATTTGAAACATAAATTATGTATAACGCTGAAAGTAAAGTGATTGGTAAAAACTTAGGGGGAATAGGCTGTTTCCTTAGATGCATATAATCATTACTTCAAAATTTTGTCTTAACTCTAATTTCTGATAGGTTCAAGTATTCGAACATATCCACTAAATCCAGAGGCCGTTTTCACAAGAAATCTTATGATTGAAATGAACATTTTAAAACACTGTAATTTTATTTACAATTCTTCACTCATATATTTCTGAATGAGGAAAATTAACTGTATACATAGGTGAAAACTGGCAATCTTACTCAGGGCATAGTTGCACTCAATTGAGTATATTTTTATCTTAGTCATAAGATTTTTTGTGAAAATGGCCACTGGTGTGAAGTTTGAATCAAAGTCTTTTACAGTGACATGTTTGTACAGTGACATGTTTGGACAATATATGTGATAAATTCGTTGTTTGTACAGTGAGTAGGGCTGGATCAATATATCGATTATCGATATACATCGATATTTTTGAGCGATACGATAACCGATACAGCGAGTCCCGTATCGTTTGGTATATTAAGAGTGGTTTTAACGTATCTTACAGCGAGATTTCATGAACGAGTTAACAAATAAATTGAAAATATACGAACGAACTGTCTAAATATCATTTGCTCCATGACAGCATACAACGCAAACGTGTCGAAAGTGTGCTCGTGGTGACGATACCGTGGTCTTAGTTTTCAAATATTACATATTTGTAGCTTGAAAAAACCAAAGTGTAACGTTTGTGGAACAGAGGTCGTAAGCTCTGGTGGTACAAGTAATTTAGCAACATATTTGCGATGACATCATAAAGTTTACTGTCAGAAAAATGGCGAGAAATCTATCGATGAATGATGTATGTAGTGATCAGAGTCGAAAGTGATCTGCAGTCGCAATTTTTGTATGAAGAAATATATGAACAAATAAATAAAGTTATAATTCATTTGTGAATATTCATCCTGAAAATAATTTCCTCTGCTGCCTTAGACTTAGAGCGGGAGATATTGTATCAGCAATTAGGGTTTGTTTAAAGCCAGAGAGTGTGAATATGCCCTTGTTTTCATGAAGAGAAAAAATATGTTAACAATATTGATAAAAGCAAATAGATAATAATTTCATGCACAATTGTTTTATGATAGATTAATTCAAGCTAACACTATATGCAAATGAAACAAAAAGAATACGTGAAGCTTTATTTTTATTATTATTTAATCATTTTAATCCTCAAAATTAAGTGTAAATCTACTTATATTGTATCGTCAATACGTATCGCATATCGTCTCTCTGTATTGCAATGCGTATCGTATCGAAATTTTCCAAACGATACCCAGCCCTAACAGTGAGGTGTGATATGTGATAAATTCGTTGTTTGTACAATGACGTATGATATGTGATAAATTCGTTGTTTGTACAGTGACCTTTGGACACTATATGTGATAATTTCATTGTTTGTACAGTAGCGTGTGATATGTGATAAATTCGTTGTTTGTAGTGACGTGTGATATGTGATAATTTCATTGCATGTTTGGACACTATATGTGATAATTTCATTGATTTGACATGTGTTGATTAACTGTTTGAAGGTACTGGTCCTCGCTGCGTAATCTGGTGGCCTCCCTGTTAAACAGTATGCGTTCCATCGCCAGCTTGTTGCTTCTTCTTTTCCTCTTCATCGTTATCTGTGCCTTACTCGGTATGCAGTTGTTTGGAGGCCGGTTCAATGAAATCAGTAAAATAGACGACAAGCCTCGCAGCAACTTTGACACATTTTGGCAGTCTCTTCTCACAGTGTTTCAGGTATGGTTCCCAGGAATTCAAAATACTGGCAAAGAATGAACAGGAAATGAATCTGGTTGTCAATTATTGAGCATGCATATACAAGTACACGGCCATTAGTTCCTAGAATTTTATTTATATCATCAGGAAGAGCACCATACATAGAATTTAAAGTTAAGATTTGATAGACTCACGTGATAAAGTCATTGTATGTGGATGTGTTGTAGATTTTGACTGGTGAGGACTGGAATGTTTAGAATTTAAAGTTAAGATTTAATAGACTCACATGATAAAGTCATTGTATGTGAATGTGTTGTAGATTTTGACTGGTGAGGACTGGAATGTTGTCATGTACAATGGCATCAACTCGTACGGAGGAGTGGACGAGGTGGGCTGTATCACCTGTCTATATTTTGTGATACTCTTCATCTGTGGTAACTGTATCCTTCATAACCATAGAATGCAACCATCAGCAATGTGCTGCAGGACCTAGTGGCAATAAAAAAGCCAGTACTTTTGGATATAGCATAGAGTATTGTTTATCAATTTAGTAAGGCATTGCTATTTCATTTGATTAAGAAATCATTACCTCTTTACTTATTTTATCTGCTGTGACAAGATTCTCTAGACAGGCTACATGCCAAGTCACCGAAGTCGGAGTAAATGTTCTGCTTCCTCGAGATGTGTTTGGAAGGATCTGAATTCCTGTAAAGCAACTGCCACATTTCTATTTGGCTTCAACAAAATCAGCTATTTCTCCAGATCTCCTATAATATATCTCCGACTCGTGTGTGATTTACCACTTCCTGCCCATTCAGCAGAACTAATAGAGATCTGACTTTAAAACAAAATGTTGACTCCCGTCTAACTGCCTACCCATCTTGGTTAAATTTTAAAAAAGCGATTTTTACATCTTGGATTAAAAAGATGTGTGATATACAATGTAGCAACTTCCTTAACAGATTGTTAGATATCTTACTGAATGTTTTCTTGGCTATTGCCGTTGACAACCTTGCTGATGCCCAGAGTCTGACAGAAGATGAGGCCGAGAAGGAAGACGAGAAGGAGAGGATCCGTTCTCTACGTCGATCCAAAACGCCAGAGGGGGAGGAAAAATCAAAAGTACGCCACAAACTCACAGAAATCACGACACAAACTCGCAGAAATCACGTACGACACAAATTCGCAGAAATCAAGGCACAAACTCGCAGAAATCACGTACAACACAAACTTACAGGAATCGCGACACAAACTCGCAGATATCACGACACAAACTCGCGAAAATTACAACACAAACTTGCAGAAACCACGACACAAACTCGCAGATATCACGTACGACACAAACTCGCAGAAATCACAACAAAACCTCACAAAAATCACGACACAAACTCTCAGAAATCGTCACACAAATTCATGGGAATCATGACACAAACTCACAGAAATCTTTTAACGCATTATTTCTGCAAGCTTGGTTATTGCCTGTGGCTCTAATAGATTGATATATCATCTTGATCTACATGTATTTGAATAAGCAGATCTGAAATGAATATTCAGTGGTTAATAGGTATCCTCGTAATCCTTTTGTAATTTTATTCTATTTAATTGATCTTGAATAATATTATAGTTGATGTATATTGATAAGGAAGTTAAATTGTATAAAAAAAGATAATAGATAAACGACAAAAACTCAGATATTCTATGTACCAGTGAGACATAATTTACATGTAGTCTGATTTTTATTCAGGAGGCAGAGTTAGAACCAGATGAAGGGGTAGGCATGGTAGAAAATGGTGGCGAGGAAGAGAATGTTTACCATTCCCGACAACCTAGTCAAAGATCCCACCGGTCGAGGTAACATACCCACCAGTTCATAAGTCTGATGATCCTGCAAACTGAAAACTGAAAAAAAATGAATTGATGATTTTTGTTTGTATAATTTATGATGCAAAAGGCATTTATAGAAAGAGGGTATAAAACAATATACTGATTTTTAGCTCATCAGAAGCCGAGTCTCAAATGAGCTTTCCTGATTATAGCTTGTCTTCTGTCTGACATTTCCCTGTAAACTGTTCATATTGTCAGACATCTCCTGTTGGACTGAGTTGCAAACAAGGTGTAAAGCATCCTTGAAAAAATGGGCCTTCTCCCTGTCAAGGGAAGATAATTTAGGAAGATTTGACAATATTGGGGGGGGGGGGGTGTCATTTAGAATTCTTTTGAACCACCTGGCCGTTATTGACAGGTACAGTGTATTTTTATACCCCCCCGCAACAAGTTGTGGGGGGGGTATACTGGAATCAGGTTGTCCGTCTGTCTGTCTGTCCGTCCGTCCGTCTGTAGATGCAATGGTTTCCGGACTCTACAGCATTATCCTTTCCACCTACCGTCACCATATCATATATATGGACTACCCATGGGATGAAGATGTTCCCTACCGATTTTGGGGTCAAAAGGTCAAAGGTCAAGTGCACTGGACATCGAAGTAGCAATATGGTTTCCGGGCTCTAAAGCGTTATCCTTTCCACCTACAGTCACCATATCATACATATGGACTACCCATGGGATGAAGATGTTCCCTACCGATTTTGGGGTCAAAAGGTCAAAGGTCAAGTGCACTGGACATCGAAGTAGCAATATGGTTTCCTGGCTCTAAAGCGTTATCCTTTCCACCTACAGTCACCATATCATACATATGGACTACCCATGGGATGAAGATGTTCCCTATTGATTTTGGGGTCAAAAGGTCAAAGGTCAAGCGCACTGGACATCGAAGTAGCAATATGGTTTCCGGGCTCTAAAGCGTTATCCTTTCCACCTACAGTCACCATATCATACATATGGACTACCCATGGGATGAAGATGTTCTCTATTGATTTTGGGGTCAAAAGGTCAAAGGTCACGCGCACTGGACATCAAAGTAGCAATATGGATTCCGGGCTCTAAAGCGTTATCCTTTCCACCTACAGTCACCATATCATACATATGGACTACCCATGGGATGAAGATGTTCCCTATCGATTTTGGGGTCAAAAGGTCAAAGGTCACGCGCACTGGATATCGAAGTAGCAATATGGTTTCCGGGCTCTAAAGCGTTATCCTTTCCACCTACAGTCACCATATCATACATATGGACTACCCATGGGATGAAGATGTTCCCTATCGATTTTGGGGTCAAAAGGTCAAAGGTCACGCGCACTGGATATCGAAGTAGCAATATGGTTTCCGGGCTCTAAAGCGTTATCCTTTCCACCTACAGTCACCATATCTTACATATGGACTACCCATGGGATGAAGATGTTCCCTATCGATTTTGGGGTCAAAAGGTCAAAGGTCACGCGCACTGGACATCGAAGTAGCAGTATAGTTCGGTTTGTCATGCCATTTGTTTTTTACACTCAGAAAAGAGGTAGTTTATACCTATTACCAACACCCTTTGGGAGATTGGGGTAAGTGGGGGGTATTCTTAGTGAGCATTGTTCACAGTACCTCTTGTTTATTGTGTAGCTGAAATGTTTGTGAAACTGTGGCCCCCCATTGCCAGTGGAGAGCCACACAATGGAGACCCAGGGCTTGATATAGAGTTGAGAATACAGGCCTGGATGTCTAAAAAACAAATTGTCAACACTCGGACTTAAGTTTGAGATTTTACTTCAATGTATTAAAATATCCTCAGTTACAATACATGCAGCCACATTATATCTGTGCAAGTGTCCAAGTATGAGCTCAGGTGAGAATTGTGGTCCTAGGGCGTTTAAGAAGAAGAAAGATTTCCTGTAATCATTACATAGAAGTAAGTCATGTATTCCTTATTGAGGTTTCATGATTATAGGGAAGATCTGAGTCCTATGACTGATGAACACCGGGTGAGAATCAACTTAGGCCACACCGAGGATGAATACAGAGAGTCGAATCATGTTCCCATAGAGGGTAAGTGTCTGTCTACGGCATCCATACTTCTGATCGAGCCTCTCTGTGCCATGGCACTCTCTGCAAAGTAGTCACACGAAGGAAAATCTTGTTTAGCAGTAGCTGGACTTTGCGGTCATTATCTGATTCAACCGACATACTGTAAAACCAACTTTTATTTGTGTCCGAGAAAAATTTGTGGGATTCACAAGCACCGTTTTATAGCCAATTTTTATACATGTACATGAGCGAACCAGTCATTTTGTGGGGAGGGTAAATTAATTACGTATGGCACATTTGCAAATGTTCGACACATAACTTCTTTTACTATCAGTGATTTACAAAGAAAAGTAAAGTAAAGTAAATTTTATTTAAAGTCGGCGCTATATAAAGTAATCCCGAATAAAAGCTGGTTTACAGTCTTCTATTAGTATGTGGAAACACTAAAACTATAGGATTTATTTCATGTTCACTAATGTACTGACCTCGGTACATTTTAGTATAACCGAGTCCAGCTAGCAAGTGATACAGGCAGGATTTGTTTACGAATGCCATATTAGTCAGGAAATTCATCTGTACGATTCTAATAACATGTAGAGTACTGTAAACATACCTATATTTAAGCAAATTTGAATCCTTTATGTGCTTGTCTTGCTGTGGTAATCTATGTACACCACTAACATATAGCTATTCATTTACTCATATACCAGTACTTGCCTACAAGAAGTAGGTAAAACTCCAAAATGTGCTCGATTTTTAATCGTGCTCCTATGTTTTTGTTAGATAATGCACTACATTTTGAAAGCATTCATATAAGTATGTTTACAGTAAGTCAAACTTCTTTTCGATGTCAAAGTATTTAAAGATATAGTGGTTTGATATATTCCATTGTACATGAAAGTTTAGATATGTTTGTTGTGACTGTCACAAACATTTTCTTCTATGATTGCGGTAATGTGTAACTTATGAATGTATTTTATTGATGCAGAAGATTTTTACTAACGTGTGATGGATGCTTACTTTGCTTATAATTATAGCTTGCTGCAGATGAAGATTGGTTTTGTTTTCATTATTAAGCTGTCGAAAAAGATATATACCTAATTTCCTAATTTTCTGTCTTAAAAATTTCTGCTTATTTGCTGCTAGAATTCTAACGTTCGCTGCTTGTCTCCCAGCAAAGATGTGTGAAACTATCGTGGGAATTGATTGTAGGGAATATAACTATCAAAAAAAGATGTAATGCTGTAGCCTATAAATATCAAATGCAGTGTAATGGCTGACAGTTAGTGGAATGTGTTAATGAATGTGTGATGCCCCTCTTGAAACTTGCACTAACCCAGAAAATGAATCCACCTTTTCTATTACCCAGAAGAAGACGACTCATGTGCCAGCGAAACCAGTTCATTTGATCTCTTAGGTAATTAATGGCAGACAGTCGTTAGTGTGTCATCTGTTGCTATATTTCGTCTTTTTTTGCAATTTTTTTAAGATTAAGTTTAAATGTAGTGGTGATTTATTCATATGATTTTTTTTTTTTTGAAATTTCATTTTTATTTCACAAGTATGGAATTTGTCAGCAAAATTTTGTCGAGATACTTAATTCAGTTTTTCAAAAATTGAAAGAGGGGATTCTGGGATTTGATATATTCTTATGATAAGTTGTATGTTTGTAAAATGTAGAATTCATTTAATGTCTAGAAAAATTTACCACTTTTGCATGCTCTGTCTAATATGCATGAAATCACTAACTATAGATGTGACATTTTTGTATTAATTTTAGTAACTTTGAAGTCAGCGAAGTAACTAACACTGTTATGGTACATGCTAAGTTGAAATGACTAACACATGCTCTTGCTTTAAATGCATGAATGTACTGGTAAAATCACCAGGGAGACTGGTTTTGTCTTTATTTTGTCTGTCAGTGACGTAGAATACTTGAAATATTTCTGAACCAAGGAATGTTTCAATGACTTTGTGTTAGATAGGATTTCCTAAAATTTAAATACCTGTTCTCTGACATCTTAGCAATCTGATTGAAATTCTATCCTATGATCCGCTCACATAGATCAGTACACTAGTGTATAGCGATCTACGTGAGCGGATCATAGGATAGGATTTTAATCAGATTGACATCTTAGTGAATTATTCCCTCCTCAAAGATGAGAGGCATTTTGCTGTGCATCCCTCATTGGTAGAATAGATGTGATGATTATAGGGAACCCTTTAATTGTCATTAAACTATGGAGGCAGGTTGATCATGGGACAATGGTCTACCTGTAACTATACAGTCATAATAGGTCAACCGAGACCAAAATCAAAGGTTGATAACTGCATGATACTTGAATGAATAATCGGAAATTTTACAATGTTTTCACCCCATATTTCATCTTCGCTAGCCAAGGGTTTACGATCCGCTCCGCTTCTCTACAAACCCTTGGCAGATTTAGTGCGATTTTCGTAGCCTCAACTTTCAGCATATGATTGGATGCAGGGAAAGTCCACTGCTCAATCAGAGAACGTGTTACGTTAGATCACGTGCAAAACAAAGGAATTTAAATACCTGCAACTGTCACTCGGCCGTGTATCAAATACATATCCAAACCAATGATGCCACGTGCGCAGTTCAGAATCGTATTTTCGTAAAAAAGTGCATTTTATTTTACTACAGTACAGTACCATAAGTTTAAAATCAAACATCTCTTATAACTGTTGTTTTATGTTCTATCCCAGATTTAGACAGTTGCGTCAGAGCTATTTTCCTCAATTTGGAATTCACACATGGGGTTATTTTTAGACGTAGATTCAACGACTACATATATTTCATGGGTTCACACATGTTTATTTTCTAAATGATATTCTCACTGATTTCTTTTTCAAGTATGCAATTAAGAGATAGTTAAATTTATTATTAATATTTTGAATGATTTGCATACTAATTGCGTTACTCTCTGAGCGCAGCCATTAGTAAACAACTTTTAAACAATAACTGAAACACACATTTTCATTGGATACGCATGATGTAATATAAACAGGGTTGTTTTCTTCCATCCGCTAGAGGGCGCCACTCAAAGCTGCGAAAATCACACTAAATCTGCCAAGGGTTGTAGAGAAATGGAGCAGATCATAAAGTCTTGGCTAGCGAAGATGATTTGATTTATTCTACTATAGTATAGTTATGACGTATTACACATAGTGACTTTATCATCACGTTTTTCTAAGGATAGGTTTAGTTGTTTTATCATAAGATCTCGAATATAGACATCTGAAGATTACATTAGGATGAGCTCACTCTGAATTACATCTCAGGAAAGTTTGTCTCAGCCAATCACAGACAAACGAAATTCCCAATCACTTATTAAAAATGGTAGATGACCCCTGTTGATTATAGGTCAAATGGTTGAAGGTCATGGAGTTTTCTACTACACACATACACTAAGGGGGGGGGGGGGGGTATATGTGTTCTACTAACATATATTGTTTCAAAGATGTATGAAAAACATTCTATATTATATATATTTTCAAAATTTGTGAACTGCACATGACGTGTACAAAACTGTTGGAAAGCATGGAAATATATTCATTTATATTTTACACTCATTACATGAACCCCTTTTCAACAATATATTAAGGTGTTTCAGTTGTGTAAGAAAATGGGTATCGGCCATTTGAATATTTAGCCATACCCAATTAGACCACTGAGCCATTTGGTCATTGTTGCCAGCTACAGTACGGGGTGAACATTGTGTCCATGTTAGTGTGAATTAGTCCTACAGGGACTATTAAAATGTGCAGTACAGTAAAACCAGCCTAATCTGACACATGCCTGATTAAACAGAATGTTGGATTAGACAGGTTTGAAGATTTCACAGTGTAAATAACATGGGGAAAAGATAATTCGGAATAAAAATAGGGTAAGAATTCACAGAGTAATGGACTACTCTGATGTTGTATAAGATAGGTGTATAACTGTACTAGAATAGGATTGTTGTCACACATCAGCATGCCTGTTTGTAGCTACACATTATTGAGGAGTGTGTGTTGTTACAGAGGGTGAGACGGCTGCTGAAGACGATGCAGATGAGGAAGACATGGAGGAGCTTGAGGATGAGGAGGATGAGTCTCAGGCACCTTCAACCGCTAGACCACGACGAATGTCGGAACTCCACATTCCCGAGAAAATCAAACCTATTCCTAAAGCCTCCTCACTCTTCATTCTCAAACCCAGTAACAAGTAAGTCATCAATAACAGGAGTTACCTCAGTAACAAGTCATCAGTATCTCAGGTTACCTCAGTAATAAGTTATCAGTAACTGATGTTACCTCAGTAACGAGTCATCAGTATCTCAGGTTACCTCAGTAATAAGTTATCAGTAACTCGTGTTACCTCAGTAACGAGTCATCAGTATCTCAGGTTACCTCAGTAATAAGTTATCAGTAACTCGTGTTACCTCAGTAATGAGTCATCAGTATCTCAGGTTACCTCAGTAATAAGTTATCAGTAACTCAGGTTACCTCAGTAATGAGTCATCAGTGACACTGGTTACCTCAGTAATAAGTTATCAGTAACTCAGGTTACCTCAGTAATGAGTCATCAGTAACTCAGGTTACCTCAGTAATAAGTTTTCAGTAACTCAGGTTACCTCAGTAATAAGTTATCAGTAACTCGTGTTACCTCAGTAATGAGTCATCAGTATCTCAGGTTACCTCAGTAACGAGTCATCAGTAACTCAGGTAACCTCAGTAATAAGTTATCAGTAACTCAGGTTACCTCAGTAATGAGTCATCAGTGACACAGGTTACCTCAGTAATGAGTCATCAGTAACTCAGGTTACCTCAGTAATAAGTTATCAGTAACTCAGGTTACCTCAGTAATGAGTCATCAGTATCTCAGGTTACCTCAGTAATAAGTTATCAGTAACTCAGGTTACCTCAGTAATAAGTCATCAGTAACACAGGTTACCTCAGTAATGAGTCATCAGTGACACTGGTTACGTAAGCATAGTAAGATGTTGCTGTTGGTCATAATGAAGAATGTACTGTGAAAATTATGTATTTTTTGGAGATTAATTTTCATGGTTCAATAAAATTGTTCTTTTGGGCAAGATTTTCTGATTGAAGTTTTGTTCATGGAGGATTTAAATTTGTGCAGATGTTCACGCCACAGAAATTCAGATATTTTGTGTCAATGCATTACTTATAATGTTATGATGTACTGGTCAAAATAGCCACATTTAATTTTTGTTTTTCAAAACAATCTCAAACAACTTCAAATGGGTGAATTTAGTTTAAATGTTAATTTTAAGCTTCAAAGATTTTTGTTCATAAATAGTTCTGCTCTGCCATTCGAAGATTACTAAGAACAGGTTTGGCAAATCTTGAATTTAATTATCTGTGTTGATAGATTTTTATGGCGAAAGACAAGATTGCGGAAACCCATGGATGGACTATAATCACACTGACACCATTGCCATCTTTCTCTGTCTCAGTGAGCACTATTTTATTTAATAGGTTCCGTGTGATCTGCCACAAGATCTGTAACCACCCCTACTTTGGTAACATTGTGCTGGCCTGTATCCTGATTAGCAGCGGTATGTTAGCGGCCGAGGACCCCCTACAACCCAAGTCTGAAAGAAATGTTGTAAGTGTGGCAGTACATATTTTACAGTCATTTTGCTTGTTTAATATCACAGATGTTATCAAGTATCTTTTTAACTTGTCTTTTTTTAAATGTGTGAAATGATGTACCAGATATATTACATTTATATTCAAAAGATGATAATAAAATATGTCTGCCTGATGGTGCGGGATTGAAAACATATCTGAACTCTTCAGTAACTGAATTTAACTGGTATGTTTATCCACTGATTATAAGGTGAAGACTGACGTTTTAGAATCAGTAAATGGTGCCAACAATTTTGTTTTAAAATTACACTGTACATATCTGAATCTGTTGACAAATTATGTCTGACATCATTAATGTTCTTTTTCAGATCCTGAACTATTTTGACATATTTTTCACCTCTGTTTTCACGGTTGAGATTATAATCAAGGTGAGACATCTCTTTGGTATCTGAAGTCCTGATGTAAATTTGTGAAAATTGGTAAAGTTTTAGATAATCTGTGAATTTACTTTAAATAGGATAATCATTAGAATTACTCAATCTGTTCAGTTTGATTTATCAAGTTTTTTGCCCAGTGAATGATAGATATTACTTTTTAATATTGCATTCTGGTTTGTTCCGTGAAGCCAAACTTTTGTATGAGTATTTCTAATTGAGAGATTTTTCTACTGTACATAATATTGCTTTCATAACATTTGCCTTTCTGGATATTCATTTTTTCTTAATGATGTATTAATCCCAATTTATTTTTGTTCAGAATGGGCAGTTCAGACCTGTAAATTTACCGTCTCAACAAAGATACCCTGCTTTCACAAAGAGTTTTTGATTTTCTTCCGCAGGTTATCACGTATGGGCTAATCATGCACAAAGGTTCATTTTGCCGCAGTTTCTTCAACATTTTGGACTTCACGGTTGTCGGTGTTTCCATCATATCATTTGTTTTGGAGTAAGTACCCATCAGTATGTACAAGGCAGTCTGTCTATAAAGCCAGTTCCTGTAAGGGCTCTCTGTAGTAGTCAGACTCTACATAAGGGGATGCTTTTCATTAGTGGACTAGTACTTTGATTTGTTTTTCAACAAATTGTTCTCCAAAGAGTTTGTTATTCACATTGTTGACTCTCATCTTGTAGCAATCAGGCTATATCAGTGGTGAAGATTCTTAGGGTGCTGAGAGTTCTGCGTCCTCTGAGAGCCATCAACAGAGCCAAAGGACTCAAGGTTCGTTTCATATACTACACAAAAATATTTATTTATCCATTATTGTACACAGAATTCCCATGGGGATCCGGGTTAGAATAGATCCTCAGTACCCATTGCTTGTCGTAAGAGGTGACTAAATGGGGAGGTCCTTCAGATGAGACTGCAAAATCCAAGGTCCACGACAGGTGTGGCATGATAACGATCCCTCCCTGCTCAAAGGCCGTAAGCGCTGAGCATAGGCCTAAATTTTGCAGCCCTTCACCAGAATGGTGCCGTCTCCATATGAGTGAAATATTCTCGAGAGGGACGTTAAACAATATACAACCAATCAATCATACACAGAAGAAAAATGAATTGTGATATGAAATAATTCATCAGTTTCAATTACACCAAATTTTATATACAGGTATTCTTAGAGAACATACAATATTTAGAGCACATCACATTCGATATCGTACGTGATTCTCTGTCCTGAATGTGAAACTGATATGAAATGAATTCGGTTTGTGTGGTGTTTGGTTGTAAAGACTTTCAGTATCTCACACCTTTCTGTGAACAATAACCTTTCTCCCTCGGTGTTGCAGCATGTGGTGCAGTGTGTGATTGTGGCTGTGCGAACAATCTACAACATCCTGTTGGTCACCTTCCTGCTCCAGTTTATGTTTGCTGTCATTGGAGTCCAGCTGTTTAAGGTTTGTCTATACACACCGAGACCTGACTTGGATTTCTCAAAAAAAATCTCAAACTTTAGTTTGAGTTTTCTTTTGTTTGAGCAGTCAAAATTTGAGCAAAATCTCAGACTCAATTCCAAGTTTCAACTCAAGTTTTTTTTCTTTCAAGAAATCCAGGCCTGGTTTCTCTGGATAAGTTTGTTCAGGGTACAGAAAATGTGACACAGTTTGCTCATAATGAACGTTTACAGGTTCAACAGAAATTTGTCAATTCAAGTGATTAAGATTCTCACATCTAGCGAGGTGTCATCATTCTTCATTAAATACCAGTGTTAGTGTGAGCAATGAAGTACAGATTTTATACAGAACAATGATGAGCTTTCTGGGAATTTATCGATGTTCCAACTGTATTGTTACATACAGTATTGCAGTGAAACTAAGAAAAAAAATCCCAGTATTTATAGAGTTGTATTTTTAAAGTCATATAGATAAATGTGTAATAAGAAATTGAGTTTGTGGTTAAATTTTTAATGCATTGTGTTTCAGGGTCGGTTTTATGGTTGTTCAGACAAATCTAAACTAACGGAGAGTGAGTGCAGGTTAGTGAGGCATGCTTTTACTTCAGATTCGCTTCTCGCAGTCACATTAAGACTCGTCATTGGTTATAGCTGTCAAATACCTGTAGAAACATTGGAACTAATCATTTCCTCTGAGTAACCATGTTCATTTATATAACTAGACCGATTTAACTGTCTTCAAACCAAACAGAATTATCAGGAAAAAGTCACATTAACAACAATTTTTTTTTATTGAAACTTCCTTTAATGCCCACAGCCTAGTTAATTTTTGTTTTTATGAAATGCACACGTATTATGATTGATACAGAGGTCAATACATTGATTACCCGACGGGAGAAATTAACCAAGCCATGATCAAAGAGCGGGAGTGGACAAACAACCCCCTTAATTACGACAACGTCCCAGAAGCCATGTTGACTCTGTTTGCCGTCTCCACATTTGAGGGATGGCCTGGGTACGTCTTCCTTGTGATTCATGTCATTGTTAGAAGTCATTTCATCGTGATCTTTGATCTATGTACTATGTGATATTTGATCTTTGGACAGGTTGCTATATCAATCCATCGATGCTAATGACGAGAACAACGGACCTATTTATAACTACCAACCCTTTGTGGCCATCTTCTATTTCATCTTCATCATTGTCATCGCTTTCTTCATGATGAACATCTTCGTTGGTTTTGTCATCGTCACATTTCAGAACGAGGGAGAACAGGAGTACAAGAACTGTGAACTCGACAAAAATCAGGTACGACTTAATTAATGTCATTAATCAGGTACGACTTAATTAACATCATTAATCAGGTACGACTTAATTAACGTCATTAATCAGGTACATCTTCACCTAATTAACGTCATTAATCAAGTACGACTTAATTAGCATCATTAATCAGGTACAACTTCACTTAATTAACTTCATCGATTGAAATTGTTGGAAAGCAATTCCAAAAATGTCAGCATGTACTTCCTTAATAATTCACAAATGTCCATCAGTTCAGTTCTTTTTGTCTTTTAAAAAATAAAACTTTACAGGTACACTAGGTACATTTCTAAAATCAAATTCAGTACAAGGAAATTAGTTCTATCACATGATAACTTATCTTGTCAACTTAATTTTGAGTAAGATAACTACTGAATGCAGGGACCGATTTTGGATCTCTGGGTATCTTGTAATAGATATCTTGTTTTCTTCCATTATCAAGTTTATTCCATCACTCGGACACAATTGCTCTTGTTTGGTTTTACTAACATGTTATTTTTAATTTTTTTTTATCTTCAAACAATTTCCCTGTATATTTCATGTTAACAATCTTCATGTGTCTATTACATGAAAATGTATATTTCAAATGAGATATGACATTAACTGAAGGAAACGCATTTACGACAAAAAAAAAAAAAACCCAAACATTACAACAAGAGTATAATGGAATAAACAGGTGCTTGTTGGTAACCAGTTCTTGATGTAACCGATTTTACAATTTCAGAGAAAGTGTATTGAGTTTGCCTTAAAAACTCGTCCCACACGACGCTACATTCCTAAAGCTCGATGGCAGTACAAAATTTGGTGGTTTGTGACTTCTCGAGCTTTTGAGTATGGCATATTCACCCTGATTATACTCAACACTGTCATTTTGGCCATGAAGGTTCGTGTGTAGATCAATGTTATAAGTAACCTTGCAACGCCTATTAAGTGTATTTCAAAGATATGACTTAAAATAAAGCACTGTGTGAGAATTTTGTTCGAGATGAATAGAAAAATTACAGGTATAAAGATTTCTTTAATAGTGATTGTTATAAAAGTTATATAATTTAAAGCAATAAAATGACTATTTTGTATCAGGACCCTGCAATAAGGCAGGTGCCCTATAGTAATCGCTACGTTTGTCTGTTCTTCCATCAGCTCTTTCTATGACACACAATAACTTAAGTTTCCTTGAAAATATTTTTAGAAATTTTATCATTTGATTAGATGGAGGTACACTCTTAAATTTTTCAGATTTATTGACTTGTCAGGTTTTCTAGTTTGAAATTTTTCATATCACAGAATATCGTTATGCAAAGGCAGATCACTCTAACAAAAAGTAGAAATTTTCTCTGTGTGGTGTGTATGAAGTTTCAACCGATGTACTTTTAAAATGTACTTTTAATGTATATCAACTACAGGATATCTAAAAATATTTTAGTCGTGTTCTAACAGTTTTTCTGAATGTCTGTACTCTGTGAGAGCTGCAATGTTCACGAACACAGCAGGCAGATTCACTTTGATATTCGCATCATTAACTGTTTTTACCAGGCATTTGTTAGTGTGTACAAGCAGTGCTACACATTCGATTTTTAGACCAATGAGCGACTCAGTGTTTAAGCTCCGGCTCTGGTTGTTTTACAGTATGATGGTCAGTCCGGGGGATATTCCGACGCACTGGACTACTTAAACATGATCTTCACTGGAGTCTTCACCATTGAATTTATTCTGAAACTGATGGCATTTAGATTTAGGGTAAAGTTTGAGTGCTATGTGAATCAACAGAAGAGAAAAACATCTGTTCTTTGAACATCTGAAGATACATTTATGGATAACTTGCTTTGAAATGAGTCAGACTTGTAATACTAAACCTACCATTTTGTGGAACACAGACTTGAAATCTTGTTCTGTAGCGTGTACTAGTCAATATTTGAGTGTTTGTTGTTTTGTAGAACTACTTTGGAGACCCCTGGAACGTGTTTGATTTCATCATCGTCCTGGGCAGTTTTATTGACATTATATACACCGAGGTCAATGTAAGTACTTACACCGGACGACTAGGGAGAAACTTTCTCCCCGGTCAACTCCTCATGACCTGCGTTTGTGGTCGTTTAACTCACTTGCAGTTTACCGTGATGAAAACCTACCTGGCAGCTCTTGATTTTTCTCTCTCTCTCACTCTCTCTCTCCTCATCATGTGAAATTAACATTCCAATATTGCATCGTGAATATTAAATGATATGAGGATTTATTTCTACTCTGAACTTTCTCTTGACTATTCCAGCTGACTTATCTTAATTGTATTTCCTTGTTTTGTTGAAGTTTGACTATTCTGCATTATATACATGTACTATATATGGACTCACACTTTAGGTAGACCCTATCCTTTCATGAAATGTAATGAAATGTTAAGGATTTGAAGCTATAAAAACATTGCACATTTCAGCGAGAAAAGGGAGATTTAAAGGTAATCATGTGATCTAAATGCACTGCAAACTAAGGCTGTTTTCTTAATCTCTAGTTGACAATGTGTTCTAGTATTTTTCACTACAGTAATTAGTGATTCAAGACATTTGTCTGGATCTCAGTAACCTGGCTTTTGAAGACAGACATGATTTTTGTAAACATAAATTCCTGACATGTTCAATACCACTACAAAAGCTTATTCTGGTTTCTATTTTTGTGTTAAAACTCTTTAACTCTCATTCATATAAAGTATTTCAAAATCATGTCTGGAAAAACATTTTGGCAGACTAAATGAATTGTGCTACACGACTGGAACTTACTGCTTGTTTGTAGTGATGGAGGCTGCTCAGTAGAAAGCTTAAAGCTTTTTCTAGATGTTTACTGTTAGAGAACAAATTTTGGACCTTGGACTATAGAGTTTGTGCCTGTATATAGTCTCCATGGTAACTGTCCAACTGACAGCTTCTCAAATTTTTAAAAACTTTCTTACTTAATTTGTCTCTTTTTTTTTCTTTTCTTAATTATTTACATTTATGCTATATATTTCGTTTACTTCTCTCCTAAATTTGATTCATTCTAATTTTTTTTTTAAATTTCGCTTCTTTGTGGATCTTTTTTCTTATGTATTGACATTTCTCCATCCACTGTATATTCAAATAAAAAGAACATCCTCTGTATAAGAAAAATATCCAAATTTTACAACTGATATTTCCAGCAATTGTCTTGTTTCACTAACGATGCAGAGATCTGAGTCACCATGACATTAGCAGTAAACGTTGTAGACGCCATTAACAGCTACTGAATTTATGTTAGAGATTGCCAGATACACAGGTGTACTGACTTACATATAAAACTGTAGATAGTAGGCAGTAATTGCAGCAGTGCTGAAACATTAACATAGCCTGTTATAACTATATACCATGTTGCCTGTGTTCTCAAAACAGAATTGGAAATCTTCTCCTTAGTGTGTCCCACTTGATGGATTTTAACATTTATGTCTATAGTTTTATTTTATTAGTCCCCTGTGAATAGTTCTTTAATGTTTGTTTTTTTTCTTATTTCTCTACATATATCATTCATAGTCTATATTTGTACAGTGAGTGTTTGCTCCCGTCATTAAAGTTCATGGTATTTTTTGATTGGTTATTCATCAGATCAGTTTGATTCAACTCGGCATATAAGTTAAGCTGTTTCATCATGTCTATAAATACAAGTATTGGGCTTTGTACTCACTGACAAACTGCTAGGAATTCAAATAAAAATGTTTACTATCAGTCCTTGATGACTGAAACTCAACCGTTTTAAGAGATGGTATTTCCAGTATAGTAGTAATAGATCAGTGGTTATAAACCGAAGTTTAAGTTAACTATGAAATACTATACAGCTCAACAAAAAGAAGAAGTTTCCAGAGAACTTTACCAGCTTAAGTCACAAAAAATGTATAGATATCAGTAGCCCAGAAAGACTGGTGAACAAAATGATATCACCATAGGAGATTATATTGGACGTTTGTGTGTGTGTGTGTGCGTGTGTGTGTGTGTGACTTTTTAGAAATTCATTATTTGTGTGGTGCTGATATGCTGGTAATTAACATTATTTAGCTGGATGGTATGACTTGAGTGTGTTCAATTTGCATGGTTCAATCATCTCACGTATGGATGCATGGATTAATTTACTACACCAGATTTAGATCATCAAGGGGCACTTGACAGTAGGAGTTAGTCATTAGTACATTTAACATGGAACGGGTTCACTCTAGCTGAGTTGCAACCCAAGAATTTAAGCCAACCATTGCAATATGATGTAACCAACTGGAAGGTGAGCATCAACGATCTGGTCACTGGATCATGTTGTAAATCTTGTTCTTGAAAGAATATCTGAATTGTTGCTGTGGCAATTACAGCCAAAGTTAATTTTGAAAATGGATATAACATTTGTAAGGGAATTACAGTTGGGGTGACTCGATCAAGCACCTGATGAATCCAGCCTGGAATTTTGTTTACTTATAAAGATACTAAATTATTTTTGCTGCTGTTTCATCAAGGGGCATCTTATTTGTTATACGTGTAAAAATGTAACAAAAATAGACCTTTTTTTTATTTGTTGACAAGTATTTTTTTGCATTGCCAAAAAAAGGGTTGGGATGAGATATTTTACGTACAACAAGAATATATTTCTTTCCATTACAGTTGTCAGCTTGGCAGCACAAGTTGTTTCTGTCAAAAGTCTGCAGTTGCAACTCAGCTGGGTGACCCGAGGGGCTGTTTCTTTTTTATAGTTTATCTCACCAAGTAGTTCACCGTGTTCAGTATTTTTTATGAATTTTGGATTGAAATAAAAAAAAAAATCAGTGTAAATTGGTAAGAAAATTCCTTTAAAGGGATGAATATCTTAATCAATATTTCACCAGATACAGAATCTGATTCAAAATCCATAATCTTCAGTGATTTATTCAAACACTTTAATCTTATTTTCATAATGATAGCATTGGGCCGGAAATAAAAATTGCTGTGTTTCTGCTAACCCGACAAGTCCTTAATCATACTCTCTACCTCACAGGATTTTTTTATTTACGAATTGTTTAAGAGATCATTGAATAAACATTGTTTTGGAGTTGACATTTGTATTAACTTTTAAGGTACATGTATTTGATTTTAAAGAGTATCAATTTTGCTAATTGATAATGAAAAATGAGCCCCTCATGCTCATTATTTTAATATACATGCAAGGAGATTGATCAGATATTTCTTCGTGCATACTCTCAAAATATCCTTCGATCTTTTTCTTCAATGTTAGTGATAACACAGTAGTAATTATTTTGTGCCCTATGTACATGTAACAGCCAATTGGATTTGTTGAGGGTTTTTTTGTTAACATGTAACTAATTTGACAAAAATCTTTCTATCTTGACGAAATTAATTTTAAAAGAGACAAAAAGCCCCCATTAACAATATACATGTATACTCAATCAAGACAAAAATATTTTCAGCCATCTTGGTTCCTTGATAAACCACTTCTGGTCAGTTAGATTCACGAATTCTAAAATCTGGATTCGGTTTCAAAATTTCCAAGTATAATTTAGCATTCCAGATACGGATTTGGTTTTGTAATTAAACATGACACTAAATACATGTTTCTGTAACGGGTGATTCACGAAATGTACTTGACGCTTTTTATACCGACAAGAGTTATTATTGAACCAGGATAGATACAGGGACTGTGGTACACACCCTAGGTTGTCAATAACCCACATACATGTGTACAGACACTTTGTACTGTACACACATGTAAAACTCTTACAAAGATGTGTTCCAGTGTTGGCCTGGGTTTTTCCCCAGCTATTGAAAACTCTACATGTCAGTTGTGGAGTTTTTGATGGAAAATAATCACCGTACTTAGTCCTCGTTCTTGGTACTCTTAATGTATTTCTGTTTTCTTTAGACCTCATTGATAAAAACTGTGTGCAGACAAACTTTTCATTTATTCTTATTGCAGTGAAAATTATTTTTTGTATTCCAAGTTTCATTGGGCTGCAAAATTGACTTCTCATTTCGTTGAAAGCTTGTTTTACATTGCAATCTGATTTTGAATGTCCATTGTTTCTATGCCAGATGCTGACTGTATTTTGTTACTAATTATTGGTTCACTTTGTAATTCCAACAATCTAATAGCGAGCAAAGGTTGGTTGATTGCGCACTGAATGTTAGAAGCATGGTCTCTTTCCAGAGCACGGCACACAACAGAGATTTCCCTTGCATGTCTGTCTGTCTGCCTGTGTAGCTTGCCTTATGCCATTTTTTTTGTCATGAGATAAAAGAAATTCAAATACTTTTCGTTTCTTACAGAGAGACACAATATTGATATTGCTATAAGTTTTTGAATTAACATGTTTTCAAACCAAATCTGCATTTTTAAAAAGTAACATTGAAGTGAAGAATATTGAACAGTAAATGATAAACAATTCACAAGACTGGACTGTTACGATGGTACTGTATGTAGAATGTTGCTTGGTTAGAATCCTGCTGACAACAGTCTGCCTCTCCCCCCTCCCCGGCGCTGCTCCACCTATCCACCACCCCCCATCTCTGTCCAGACTCTGGCTTTCTCTCCCTGGTAGACTACGAAGATGTTGTAAATGTGCATGATGACAAACATCTAGACACATCCAACTTGGACTGTGAAGGTCAATGTTCTTGTGTGTGGGTAGTAACTGTATGTACTAACTCTGCGCTATATACATGTAGTACATTGTTATTTTGAATTGATTTCAAGCCAGACGTGGAACTTGATGTAAGACATTCTAGATATAGATTTCAGAATGTAGTAGTGGATATAGATTAATATATGATTGCTTTATATATAAATAGTATGCTACAAACAATATATTATACTGTATTAAACACAGTCATGTATTCAGTCATTATACCCACAACCTGTACAATGCATGTACAAATATTTACATTTCTAATCTATGTGCATTTGATATCCTTACAAATTTTAATGATAGTAATTTCCTCATGAATGGGATGCATTTGTGAACAATGCGCGTATGAATCTTAATAAACAAAGTATGTCTTTTGAGAACCCCGATTCTGACAGAAAAGAAAACAGAATGTAAATATAAGAACTGAATTTCAAGTTTGAAAATACATGAGGGTATGAATTGCAATGCTTCACGCTGGTGTACTTCATAAAGTGACATGAAGCATCACAGTTCATACCCTCATGTATCTTGAAAACAGAAATGTATTTCTTAAATGTAATGTATCTGTACACATTCAGACTTGCTGTAACGATTACCTGAATATATACATAAAAACAGATATATCAAAATGATTGAGCATTATGCAATTGGTTTTATATTTCACACTACTGATGTGTATTTTTTATTGTTATGATGATCTGTTGATATTTTTATACGCCCGTCTTAAGACGGGACGTATTATGGTATGGCGTTCATGTCCGTCCGTCTGTCCGTCCGTCTGTTAGCTTTTTCGTGTCCGACCTGTAACTTAAATACTACAAGGCCTAGAATCATCAAACTTTGTCTGTAGATACATCTTGGATAGAAGGTGTGTCGCACATTAAAACCAGGTCACTGTGACTTTTTATTAAGAAGATATGGCCATATATGGCAAAAACTTGTCCGGCTCATAACTTGAAAACTATTAGACCGAGAATCACCAAAATTGGTCAACTAATGCATCTTAGGTAGAAGGTGTGTCGCATCCTACTTTAAGGTCACTGTTACATTTAATTAAGGTGATATAAAAAAAAATGTTTTAATGGGTACAATCTATACTGTTGCTTATTCAAAAATGTTGCATTAAAAAAACACATATTTTTTATGATATACTGTGCAGCTTTTTTTAATATATATAATGTTTCTTTTGTTTCTAACAATAACAAGAGAAATTCCACTTGTCCCATGGGAGTAGCATGCAAAGAGCATTTTGATAAGATTAATTAATGAGTTTAGTGTAAGGAGACTGTCTTAATCATTTCTGGTAGAGCATCTCTGATCAAGCAGGTGTTATCTACATCTCTAAGGAATTGGGCAGAGGAAGTATATTAATTAAGCCTCTTAATAACTGTTGATATATTGGTATTCTTTCAAATTTGTTCTTGATGGCCAGTCTATATTTTCGAAATGAATTTCATATTAGAATACTCCCATTTATTGTAAGTTGTTTGCTTGGATAAAGGGCTATCTTGCACTTTAATCATTTCATTGAAAACATTTGGGAAAATGTTTTTATATCCTTTTAAAAATCATTAAGCTTACATTATCAATATTTGAAGCAATGTCACATGAGGCCATAAAGTGGGTAAGATTCTTAAAGGAAGGTTGACATTTGGCTCCATGCATACCTATCTCTTCATGGTGATATGTTCATGTTAACAATATGTGACGGGCGTACCATGTGCCGTGGCGGTGCACTTTATTTTTTATGTATTTCTGTGTATGTTGTGTTTTTGCCTTGACAGACAGCAGAAGACGAACAGGTTCAGTTATGTTGTATACATGTTTTGGTTTTAAAATGTATATTTCACGTATGGTATTTTAATTTGATTTTCAGATAGGAAGATACTCATTTATATCATGTGTTTAACTGCCAACAGACACAAACACTGTTATAATGAAAGAGCAGCATTATACCCGATTATATTTATAGAGCAGCATTATTTTAATGCCTATACTCGGTTATGATAGCAGCAGCATTATTTTAATGCCTATACTCGGTTATGATAGCAGCAGCATTATTTTAATGCCTATACTCTGTTATGATAACAGCAGCATTATTTTAATGCCTATACTCTGTTATGATAACAGCAGCATTATTTTATGCCTTATACTCTGTTATAACTTAGCATTATGTTTCTGTCCAGTATATACTCTCCTGCTTATGTTCACTGTTTTCTCTCTATAGCCAGGACAAGGCATCATCAGCATTAACTTTTTCCGTCTATTCCGAGTAATGAGGCTCGTGAAACTTCTGAGTCGAGGAGAGGGAATCCGAACACTTCTCTGGACTTTCATCAAATCCTTCCAAGTACGTTAAATTTAAAAATTCCTTACGGAGTATAACGGACTGTAGGTCGTGGTAGATTTGTACAATGTACATGTAATTTTTTTACCATACGGTTATCATTAAATGAGAGCTACACCTGAGTTATATCGGCATTTTATTTATGGAGATAAATAGTTCTTTATTTATGAAGATAAATAGTTCACCTTATTTTATTAATAGAGATAGATATTTCTTTATTTATGAAGATAAATAGTTCACCTTATTTTATTAGGTCACCTGAATTCATTCAGGTGACCTATTGCTATCTGTTTTTGTCCGTCGTCGTGCGTTAACATTTGAACATTTTCAGCTTCTTCTCTGAAACCTCTGAACCAATTTCAACCAATTTTGGCATATAGCATCTGTGGGTGGAGGGGAACAAAGATTTTGAAAGTCGTGGTCCCTGCCCCCCTGGGGCCTGAGGGGTGGGGCAAAAACCATCAAAATGAGTGTAATTTTAAAAAATCTTCTTCTTTACTCCTGGACACCAAGAAGCCAAACTGTGGGCATAATTATAATGAGCGTTGAGCCCTCTACCAAAATTGTGAAATTCATGACCCCTGGGGCAGGGGTTCTTGTGTTAGGGTGGGGCTCTATTGGTCATATAGTGAAAATGTAGAAATTCTTTGAAAATCTTCTCTGTCTCTGGGTATTAAGTAGACAAACTATTAGCATGGTAATGATGAGCAAGGATGCCTCTTTATACCCCCCGCAACAAGTTGTGGGGGTGTATACTGGAATCGGGTTGTCCGTCTGTCCGTCCGTCCGTCTGTAGACGCAATGGTTTCCGGGCTCTAAAGCATTATCCTTTCCACCTACCGTCACCATATCATATATATGGACTACCCATGGGATGAAGATGTTCCCTATTGATTTTGGGGTTCAAAGGTCAAACACACTGGACATTGAAGTAGCAATATGGTTTCCGGGCTCTAAAGCGTTATCCTTTCCACCTACAGTCACCATATCAAACATATGGACTACCCATGGGATGAAGATGTTCCCTATCGATTTTGGGGTCAAAAGGTCAAAGGTCAAGCACACTGGACATTGAAGTAGCAATATGGTTTCCGGGCTCTAAAGCGTTATCCTTTCCACCTACAGTCACCATATCATGTATATGGACTACCCATGGGATGAAGATGATCCCTATCGATTTTGGGGTCAAAAGGTCAAAGGTCACGTGCACTGGACATCGAAGTAGCAACACTCAGAAAAGAGGTAGTTTATACCTATTACCAACACCCTTTGGGAGATTGGGGTAAGCGGGGAGTATTCTTAGTGAGCATTGCTCACAGTACCTCTTGTTAAAAATTGTGAAATTCATGGCCCCTGGATCAGGGGTTCTGGTGCTAGGGTGGGGCTCTATAAGTCATATAGTGAAAATGCATTATTTCTTTGAAAATCTTCTTCTCTGTCCTTGGGTATGAAGTAGACAAACCAATAGCATGGTTATGATGAGCAAGGATGCCTCTTTCAAAATTGTGAAATTCATGGCCCCTGGGTTAGGGGTTCTGGTATTAGGTTGGGGCCCTATTGATCATATAGTGAAAATGCATTTTATTTCTTTGAAAATCTTCTCCTCTGCTGCTGGGTATTAAGTAGACAAACTAATAGTATGATAATGATGATCAAGGATGCTTCTTTCAAAACTGAAATTTATGGCCCCTGGGTCAGGGGTTCTGGTGCAAAGGCGGGGCTGACCACATGGCTATTCAATGTTTCTTCCATCCAAAAGTAAAATTCTTATATTTAAACACAAACCTAATTCAAACATTGGAAGGTTGTTACATGATACTCAGGTGACCTATAAGGCCCCTGGGCCTCTTGTTAATAGAGATATAGATATTTCTTTATTTATGGAGATAAAGAGTTCACCTTATTTTATTAATGGAGATAGATATTTCATTATTTATGGAGATAAAGAGTTCACCTTATTTTATTAATGGAGATAGGTATTTCCTTATTTATGGAGATAAATATTCACTTTATTTTATTAATAGAGATAGATGTTTCTTTATTTATGGAGGTAAATGGTTCACCTTATTTTATTAATGGAGATAAATATTCACCTTATTTTATTAATGGAGATAGATGTTTCTATATGGAGGTAAATGGTTCACCTTATTTTATTAATGGAGATAGATATTCACTTTATTTTATTGATAGAGATAGATGTTTCTTTCTTTATGGAGGTAAATGGTTCACCTTATTTTATTAATGGAGATAGATATTTATTGATGGAGGTAAATAGTTCACCTTATTTTCCAGGCACTGCCATACGTCGCCCTCCTCATCGTGATGTTGTTCTTCATCTATGCAGTCATTGGAATGCAGGTAGGGTGTCGTGCAAACCAGAACGCTCTTGATGAAGTCGTTCATTGCTAACTGTCCAAGAAACTGCTGTATAACGTAAACAGTACACCTGTGTGCAATGTTGTACATTACACAAACAGTTCTGTTGTACAATGCTGTACGTGTTACATAAAAAGTTCTGTTGTACAATGCTGCACATGTTACATAAACAGTTCTGTTGTACAATGCTGCACATGTTACATAAACAGTTCTGTTGTACAATGCTGTACATGTTACATAAACAGTTCTGTTGTACAATGCTGTACATGTTACACAAACAGTTCTGTTGTACAGTGCTGTACGTTACATAAACAGTTCTGTTGTACAATGCTGTACATGTTACATAAACAGTTCTGTTGTACAATGCTGTACGTTACATAAACAGTTCTGTTGTACAATGCTGTACATGTTACATAAACAGTTCTGTTGTACAATCCTGTACATGTTACATAAACAGTTCTGTTGTACAATGCTGTACATGTTACATAAACAGTTCTGTTGTACAATGCTGTACATGTTACATAAACAGTTCTGTTGTACAGTGCTGTACGTTACATAAACAGTTCTGTTGTACAATGCTGTACATGTTACATAAACAGTTCTGTTGTACAATGCTGTACATGTTACATAAACAGTTCTGTTGTACAATGCTGTACATGTTACATAAACAGTTCTGTTGTACAATGCTGTACGTTACATAAACAGTTCTGTTGTATAATGCTGTACGTTATATAAACAGTTCTGTTGTACAATGCTGTACATGTTACATAAACAGTTCTGTTGTACAATGCTGTACATGTTACATAAACAGTTCTGTTGTACAATGTTGTACATGTTACATAAACAGTTCTGTTGTACAATGCTGTACATGTTACATAAACAGTTCTGTTGTACAGTGCTGTACGTTACATAAACAGTTCTGTTGTACAATGCTGTACATGTTACATAAACAGTTCTGTTGTACAATGTTGTACATGTTACATAAACAGTTCTGTTGTACAGTGCTGTACGTTACATAAACAGTTCTGTTGTACAATGCTGTACATGTTACATAAACAGTTCTGTTGTACAATGTTGTACATGTTACATAAACAGTTCTGTTGTACAATGTTGTACATGTTACATAAACAGTTCTGTTGTACAATGCTGTACGTTACATAAACAGTTCTGTTGTACAATGCTGTACGTTATATAAACAGTTCTGTTGTACAATGCTGTACATGTTACATAAACAGTTCTGTTGTACATGTTACATAAACAGTTCTGTTGTACAATGCTGTACATGTTACATAAACAGTTCTGTTGTACAGTGCTGTACGTTACATAAACAGTTCTGTTGTACAATGCTGTACATGTTACATAAACAGTTCTGTTGTACATGTTACATAAACAGTTCTGTTGTACAATGTTGTACATGTTACATAAACAGTTCTGTTGTACAATGTTGTACACGTTACATAAACAGTTCCGTTGTACAATGTTGTACATGTTACATAAACAGTTCAGTTGTACAATGTTGTACATGTTACATAAACAGTTCTGTTGTACAATGCTGTACATTACATAAACAGTTCTGTTGTACATGTTACATAAACAGTTCTGTTGTACATGTTACATAAACAGTTCTGTTGTACAATGTTGTACATGTTACATAAACAGTTCTGTTGTACAATGTTGTACACGTTACATAAACAGTTCCGTTGTACAATGTTGTACATGTTACATAAACAGTTCAGTTGTACAATGTTGTACATGTTACATAAACAGTTCTGTTGTACAATGCTGAACGTTACATAAACAGTTCTGTTGTACAATGCTGTACATGTTACATAAACAGTTCTGTTGTACAATGCTGTACGTTACATAAACAGTTCTGTTGTACAATGCTGTACATGTTACATAAACAGTTCTGTTGTACATGTTACATAAACAGTTCTGTTGTACAATGTTGTACATGTTACATAAACAGTTCTGTTGTACAATGCTGTACGTTACATTAACAGTTCAGTTGTACAATGTTGTACATGTTACATAAACAGTTCAGTTGTACAATGCTGTACGTTACATAAACAGTTCTGTTGTACATGTTACATAAACAGTTCAGTTGTACAATGTTGTACATGTTAAACAGTTCTGTTGTACAATGCTGTACATTACATAAACAGTTCTGTTGTACAATGCTGTACATTACATAAACAGTTCTGTTGTACAATGCTGTACGTTATGTAAACAGTACACCTGTGTATATAATGCTGTACAGCACCAAGATTCTGTTTACACGTCTTATTATAGTTGCCGTATATACTCGCCTATAAGTCGGATTTTTGGGAGTCAATTTTTGGTCCAAAACTCTATGTCCGACTTATAAGCGCGTCCTAAGAAGATTGGTATTTTTCTAGGCGGCGTAATATAGTGTTTTTTTTAAAAACAACTCCGACGATTATCATGGACTACCACACAAATGATTATTGTTTACAAATATCTAGACATATTGCATTGTTTATGTATTTTTGAATGATGTATAAAGTACAAGTATTTACATATTTTTATCTTGTTTAAAATTATTTACATACCGGTAACTAATACTTTCAACTAATCTATCGTTTATCGGTAAAATTGAATTACGAACCCGATTTGATATGGAAATATTCATATGTATACCGGCTGAAATATATTTCATAAAAGATTGAATATTGTTAACAGATAATTTAGATCATCATTCTTGACTCTTAAAAACTCTATTGTTGATACTTCAAATTATACTGGAACCCCACAATAACCAGGAGGCACATGCCACTAAGTAAACACGGTGTCAGGTACTCGTAATTAGGAGACCATAATTGCGTAGGTAAACAAGGGATCATTGTCCATAATAGATCAAGGGTTGCAGTTAAACCCCAAACAGATATGGCTTGGATATTGAGCACCTCATAATTATTAATTTCTCAAAATATTTTTTGAAACATAGGTAAAAACACTAGAGCATTGACTTGAAATTGTCAACCGATTCTGACAAAAATTTGTACCGACTTATAAGCAGGTCAATGGCAAATTCCTACAAAATAACCTTAAAAAATACAACTAACTTATAGGCGGACCGACTTATAGGCGAGTATATACGGTATGTTTTCGTGTAATGTATAAAAATGTTTTACTCTGTGGGTTCAAAATTTTACATGTTAATTGTCTCAAAAATAAGTACGAGGTTTTTTAGCACTTTAAAGTTTATCGGATTAAGGATGGGATAGACAGATAATTAGAGCATATAGATTTTTTGTTGCTAGAGAAGAACTGCATATAATTTTACAACAACAACAAAAAGATACATACCCACAAAAAACACTAGTTATGTCCATGTTTGTTCACTCTTTCGTCATTCTTTCACAAATTTAAAATGAAATGATTAAAATCGTGCATATTTCGACAGTTGTTTGGCAAAATCTCTACAGTCCAAGAAGATTCACAGATTCACCGGAACAACAATTTCCAGACATTTCCCCAAGCTGTGTTGGTGTTATTTAGGTAAAGTTCATACCGCAATTGATGTAAATTTTATACCCTTTAGATCATGTACTCTAAATATACATTAATTAGTAGAAGAAATTGATAGTAGATGCGAAGGAGATGGCAAGAGATCTGCCACAAGACAAACATTTTAAGACTTTGTGTGTTTGGTGTGCAGGTCTGCCACAGGGGAGGCGTGGCAGGATATTATGTTGTCCTGTGTGGCAAATGACGTGCCCTGCGACCCACTGTCTGATGGCAAAGAAGATGAGGACTGTGGAAATGACGTGGCCTACTTCTATTTTTTATCCTTCTACATGTTGTGTTCATTCCTGGTAAGTGGTCAACTTTCTTGGTACACCAGGGTATTTAATTAGCAGGAGATTTTTGGACTGCTGGTTTTAGATATAATGCCATTTCAGGGCTTGTTATTTCTTAAGTCTCCCTAGTTGGGGGGGGGGGGGGGGGGAGGGTTTCTAGATAATAATATATGAACAAGTGTAGACCAAATGGTTTAAGATTTGGAATATTTGAAACCATTAAACACAACCTTGCTTTTGTAGGTTCTGAGTTATTCTCTTTGATAGCTTGACAAAATCTTTGTGATTTGGAACCTCTCTTAGGGACCACTAAACACAAATCCTTTTGTGTCTTTGATGCTTCCAGGTTTTCTTGTAAAGAAGTTGGTGGGTGCTACACCTGTTGCAAGGCGATTCTGTCTTTGTGATGCCATTTTAGTTTTGCGTTTTCGCGATATTGGCAATTACATGAGACTGCTGAATGGGACAGAGAAATATTCTGTGTTATTCTTAAATGAATTTACCTTAATAAGTTTGGATTTTATTTAAAAAATTTCTTTTTGGAAGTGCTAAGTTCCAAGTTTTCTTTTATTTAACACTGCGGCTTTGTAAAAATAAAATTAATATATGTACTTGATACATAGTGAGATTATTTCATGTGAATATGCATGACTTACTTACAGATTATAAAAATAGAATTAATATGTGTACTTGATACATAATGAGATTATTTCATGTGAATATGCATGACTTACTTACAGATTATAAACTTGTTTGTGGCTGTTATCATGGACAACTTTGACTATCTGACACGTGATTGGTCAATTTTGGGCCCACATCATCTGGATGAGTTTGTCAGGCTGTGGTCAGAATATGACCCAGAGGCAAAGTAAGGCATTGTTGTTGTAGCAGATGTTCTGATATTTCTCATTATTGAAAAATACACTGGATGATTAATTTTCATATATTATAAAAGAAAAGTCATATTTGTGTTACAAGAACTCGATCAGTCTATAAGTATGATGCCACTGAGTTAGTGATTGGGACAAAACTGTACATTGTATAGAAAAAATTCTGTGTGTATTGTAAAGGCAGATCAATTTAAACATTGTATAGAAACAATCTGAAGTTTAAAATTCTGTGTGTATTGTAAAGGCAGATCAATTTAAACATTGTATAGAAACAATCTGAAGTTTAAAATTCTGTGTGTATTGTAGAGGCAGACTTAAACATTGTATAGAAACAATCTGAAGTTTAAAATTCTGTGTGTATTGTAGAGGCAGACTTAAACATTGTATAAAAATAATCTGAAGTTTAAAATTCTGTGTGTATTGTAGAGGCAGACTTAAACATTGTATAGAAATAATCTGAAGTTTAAAATTCTGTGTGTATTGTAGAGGCAGACTTGAACATTGTATAAAAATAATCTGAAGTTTAAAATTCTGTGTGTATTGTAGAGGCAGAATTAAACATTTGGATGTTGTTCAGTTGCTCAGAAAAATATCCCCTCCTTTGGGATTTGGAAAACTTTGTCCACACCGAGTTGCATGTAAAGTGAGTAACTTTTTCCTCTCCGTTAACTTCTTGTCTACATTAGTCTTAACTGAGGAAACATTTTTGAACTGACAATGGCAAAATTATCAGACAATAACCTTCAAGAATAAGCATAAGATAATTCTGGAAGTATAGCAGCAGATTACTCAAATTGGAAAAAAGGGAAATTTCCTGTGTATCATGCCTAGTTCAACAGGTAAGACCACACCAAGTTCATTTTTAGTATCTTTGAAAATTTGAAAGCTAACTTGATGTGTGATGTGAAATTTCTACTGAACTTCCTTTTGGAGAGGATATTTATATTTTCACAGTCAAAGAACTACATGTACATGTATCAGAAAGTATCTAGGCTTTATTTAAGTGGTTAGCTAAGCAAACTTCAAATTGGTTGTTATAGGCCAAGATTATTGTAATAATGAATTCATTTACAATATCTATAAGTATAGTGGCCATCACAAAATATTGGTGATTGCATGAAGAACAAGAGCTAATTATTATCGTTTAATGCATTTGCATTGAAGTATGGGATGTTGACAGATTGATGATTGTGGTTAGATTTTAGAGATAATTAAATGGATAAAATAACACCTTGGATTTATTTTCAGCGTCTTGTCAGCATGAATATGCCTCTGAATAGTGACGGCACTGTGATGTTTAATGCCACGCTCTTTGCCTTGGTGCGAACCTCACTGAAGATAAAAACGGAGGGTAACATTGACGAAGCTAACGAGGATCTACGCAGAGTCATTAAAACTATATGGAAGCGAACCAGCCCTAAGCTCCTGGACCAAGTAGTCCCCCCTGCTGGTAGTGAGTTTTATATTTTGTTTGTTGTGACTCTAGAGCACCAGACCACCACTTTCCTGTCGGTAGTACGTCTGTATGGAGCTTTCCGATGTAGGCCATTAGTCGTCTTCCTAACGGGAGTCTCCTGAATGGTTTGATGTGGATGTTTTTTGTAGGAGACTTTGCATGTGACTTTTATCTTTATATTTTTTCTTCTTTGAAATACACTGCAACTGGTTTTAAATACAGACCCTGAAACACACCACAAATACTGTACACCTCAAAAGCAAATGACTTTCAAATTCAGAAATTAGTACTGTATATATAAAGTACTTGTTTAATAGTTTGCATTCCATCCAGAAAGCATACCAGTTTGTGCATATAGCATACCGTTCTGCACTGTCAAAAAAATATTAAGTGCAAGGATTGAATATTGTTTAACGTCTCTCTTGAGAATATTTCACTCATATGAAGACGTCACCATTGCCGGTGAAGGGCTTCAAAATTTAGGCCTATGCTTGGCGCTTGCGGCCTTTGAACAGGGGGGGATCTTTATCGTGCCACACCTGCTGTGACACGGGACCTTGGGTTTTGCGGTCTCATCCGAAGGGCCACCCCATTTAGTTGCCTCTTACGACAAGCAAGGGTTACGAACACACTTAATAGATTTAAATGTCTAAGATAGGTGAAAAAACGTGCGAGAAGTGGCATTCAAGAATTCACATGGGTATGTTCAGCATTCAATGTATGATTGGAAAAATAAATGTTGGATATTTCCTAAGGAGTGACTTTAGAATAATGTAAGCGTAATATCAATGTGTTTTACATGTTACAATTATTTCTAAGAGTTTAATCTTTAGTTTTTACAAATTCTGCTTCGATGAATCTTACAGACTGTTAATTCTACAAATGAATTGGTTAGAATAACAAATCAGATTAAGGCCAAAGTGTGCAGAAACAGTCCCTCTAGCAGTTCATAAACAAAGTGTTCAGAAAAAGTCCCTCTAGCAGTTCATAAATAAAGTGTTCAGAAACAGTCCCTCTAGCAGTCCATAAACAAAGTGTTCAGAAACAGTCCCTCTAGCAGTTCATAAACAAAGTGTTCAGAAACAGTCCCTCTAGCAGTTCATACACAAAGTGTGCAGAAAAGGTACCGTTCCTTGTCGAAAACATTTGGTCTGTTTCAGCAATGACCTTGCTGTTCCTTTCGGGAAAAAAAGTGCCATTATGTTCCAAAAACATGCAACAGTTGTAGTAGTGTATTTCAGTGTCTGTATGACTTTTTTATGAATGATTGAGTATATTGACATATCAGTCACATTTGGAATATTCATATGGGAATCTCAGATTGAAATTGCTTTTGGCAGTAGAAGTTACTGGTAATTACTTTTGGCAGTAGAAGTTACTGATAATTACTTTTGGCAGTAGAAGTTACTGATAATTACTTTTGACAGTAGAAGTTACTGATAATTACTTTTGACAGTAGAAGTTACTGATAATTACTTTTGGCAGTAGAAGTTACTGATAATTACTTTTAAGGATAATGCTATGCCGCTGTATACAGCTTTGCTTATTTTTCTAATAAAACAAAACTGCTGTGGTTATATAGCACTAATTTGATCTGGATTTTTTTCATTGAATGCAATTAAAGCAGGCTTGACCAGACTGAATTTTAGTCAGACTGGACAGTGAAGTGTCTCTGGTGTAGTCCGAATAATTTTAACAAGGCCGAGTCCTTGTGTGCTCTTCATGTAATTCAGATTAATCCTTTAAGAATTATTTCATGCATTTCATCAATTCAAAATACAGTGAAACAAATCTGAAAAGAAAGATTTCAATGTTGATCTTTTTATTGAACCAGTTTATGAAAGAATAACCACAAGCAAGACAGAAGCTGTATACACATACTGAAACAGGCTGATATCTATCACTCTTAAATTCATTTGAAACAATTCCAGTAATTTTTGTAGATATTGATGTATTGTACACATGAGTACCTGTTTACACAATTTTTCTCCACCATTTTCCTCATTGATGTAGGTTTGCTGAGTGGTTTGATGTAGTGTGAAGTGTTTTGGAAACTATCAGATCTGTGCATATCTTTTTTGTGAATTAGTTGTAATACATGTATCTCTATAGCAAAAAATTGTATATGTACCACTTTATAGCAGGAGTCTTTTTAATGGGGGGAGGGGTAATTTTGGCAAATATATTTTGAGTTGGCAAAACTGATAAATATATATTATTACTACAGTAACTTGATCCGAAGAGTCGGATCATGTCGAGTTGACAGGCGCAGATCATCAGATCACACGAGACATGAAGCGTCGAGTTTGATTTGATGATCGGCACCTGTCAACGAGACGTGATCCAACTCTTCGGATCAAGTTATTGTAGTAATGATAAATTTATTATATACCCTCTTATGCATTTTAAATCCATATTTATAAGATAATAAATGTAATCCAAATTATCAAAAATACAGACATACAGTGAAATTAAATTTTGTGTACGCAGTTTTGTTGGTGATGCGGTCAATATTTTCCACATAAAACGTTGCAGTGATGCATTGTGACGTTATCAGTTTCAGAGGATACTAATATGGAATCAGAAAACCACAGTCTGGTGATCCGAAAGTCACCATAAACCAATTCATCACTGGTAAATTGTGAGCTAGAGTTGCCATGCACCAGTTTATCACTGTTAAATTGTGAACGAAAGTCACCATAAACCCAATTCATCACTGATAAATTGTGAACTAATGTCGCCGTGAACCAGTTTATCACTGGTAAATTGTGAACGAAAGTCACCATGAACACAGTCATCATTGGTAAATTGTGAGCTAAAGTCGCTGTGAACACATTCATCATGGGTAAATTGTGAACGAAAGTCACCATGAACACATTCATCACTGGTAAATTGTGAGCTAAAGTCGCTGTGAACACATTCATCATTGTTAAATTGTGAACTAAAGTCACCATGAACACATTCATCATTGGTAAATTGTGAGCTAAATTCGCTGTGAACACATTCATCATGGGTAAATTGTGAGCTAAAGTTGCTGTGAACACATTCATCACTGGTAAATTGTGAGCTAAAGTCGCTGTGAACACATTCATCATTGTTAAATTGTGAATGAAAGTCACCATAAACCCAATTCATCACTGATAAATTGTGAACTAATGTCGCCGTGAACCAGTTTATCACTGGTAAATTGTGAACGAAAGTCACCATGAACACATTCATCATTGGTAAATTGTGAGCTAAAGTCGCTGTGAACACATTCATCATGGGTAAATTGTGAACGAAAGTCACCATGAACACATTCATCATTGGTAAATTGTGAGCTAAAGTCGCTGTGAACACATTCATCATTGTTAAATTGTGAACTAAAGTCACCATGAACACATTCATCACTGGTAAATTGTGAGCTAAAGTTGCAGTGAACTGGTTTATCACTGGTAAATTGTGAACTAAAGTCACCATGAATAAAAGTTGGTTTACAGCGTAAGGATCACCAAAATTAATTTTGTTAATATATATTAGCATTGATAGTAAATACATGTATTGCTGAAATTGTTGATATACAATACTAAAAATTAAATGAATTAAGGTATGTCATTAAAAGAATTAACGCCATACCTTAATCTATGGAATTTGCCAAGTTTTATGCCTGCCAAAAATCCCTGCTATATGGTAATTATTTTCCAAGTACATGTATTGAAATATTTGTTGATGACCAGATGTATTAAATACACAATCCCATGTCAAAGCTATGATATTTGCATGAGAAGATGATGTCCATAAATTGTTAATATATATACACAGATGTTATAAGTACTATCTGGTTGGAGGGAAGGATGTGCATGTGTCTAATGGTCCTGGCTTTTTCTCCTTGTTTTAGGGGAAGATGACGTGACAGTCGGGAAATTCTATGCAACCTTTTTGATTCAAGACTACTTTAGGCGATTCAAAAAACGAAAGGAGCAGATGAAAAAGATTGAAAAGGGACAGGAGCATACCAATGCCCTACAGGTAAGTGGTCCTTCAGGAGCCCTCATGTTGATTTTAAAATATCCTACAGGTAAGTGGTCCTTCAGGAGCCCTCATGTTGATTTTAAAATATCCTACAGGTAAGTGGTCCTTCAGGAGCCCTCATGTTGATTTTAAAATGTATTTGTTGGGTGATTGATATAGCTAACAAGTGCATTTAAAGCACCTTCAGTAGTTGTCTGCTTGGTTTTTTCTTTTAGGTTAATTACTTTTAAAAGTTTTGAATCTAGCTATATGTCACAGTAAACTTATTTCTACACAATACTAAGGTGTGTCTTTCTGTTGTGCAGGCTGGGTTACGAGCTGTACATGATTTGGGACCAGAAATTCGCCGTGCAATATCAGGCAATTTGGACGAGGAAGACTTTGCCGAGAAAGACGCCGAGGAACCTATGCACAGGGTTTGTAATGAAATAAATAAAAAAAAGAAATGTATTTTTTCTGTACGATTCTTACTGTGTGTCCTCGGACTTTCTGCAAGTCTAGACCATTGTTGTGATATGTTGTATGTTACAGAGGATCCACAGTTTGTTTGGCAATGTTATCAAAGCTGTTACTGGCGTGCACAAGACGGGGCAGGGAAAACAAAACCAACCCCCCAAGTCAGCCCCCTCAGTATAGCCCTTCCCCTCCCTCCACCCCCACTTCTGTCTCATACCTGTCTCACTAATAATGTCTCCATATTACATTCTTTCCTTCTAACAGCGGAACCACAAATTGTTTGGATTTGGCAGTGTGATGACAGCCTTGGCCGGAGTCCATAAAACGGCTATTCCCTTTGCCAGCCGTACACAGTCACTTTTGATCAATCAAACGCCCAAAATCTCCTCCCATTCCAACCTCTCACCACAAAATTCACTGAATGGGAAAGTGACACCAGCTGAAAGTTGTAACCATCTGAGTGTGGAACAGCGCAATGCCATCAATCGCACTCCCTCTCCTCTGGCTCCTGTTCGAGTCTCACCAATGATGTGCAATGATTCCCGTCGACAGAGCCATACTAGGTATTGCTTTATATTCTTTGAAGAAGTAAAGTGCCTTGTTAATAGTCTACTGTTTATAACTTGACTTTGGGATGAGATAGGACATAATAGAACAGAACCCAAAACTTATTATAGTACCTTGTACTCTGTCAGACTGTCTTGTTGAAGGTAAGAATTTTAGTTCTTTCTGTAATCGTCTTTCCAGTGGAATTTCCTCCTCCGAGTCGCACCGCGACATGGTCCCTCCCAGAAGTCCTGTCAGTCAGCACGGCTCAGAGTCTGAGGTTCCTCAATGGGAGAAATACAAGCCCCAGGACATAACGAAGAAACAGGGCATCTATGTCTACAGAGAGTAAGTAGGACTTCAGCAGATCAATGGAGAATAATGTCTTGTACGGTGGAACTCGCAAAATTAGAACAATCAATTCCGGAGAGATTTCAGATACCTAAAAGCATCAGCGAGATGTGTTGAATGAAATACGGTTATTACTTTTATCAAGTTGCACACTATTTTCAGTTACTTGATGATGCTGTTTGTTTTCTAGTCTGCCACAAGAGGATAGTGATTATGAGCAAGATGACCATGCCCCACCCACCCCACCCCCTAGGAAGTTGAGTCGTCGAGGGGCATCACTACGTTTGGCTTGCATAGGGAAACAGCAAAGTGATGAAAATCCTCTAATGAAAAAAATTGCAGAACCTTTGAAGCTTGCTCAAACCCAGGTATTTCAAATGATTTAAAATACTAGATTAACCCTACACTGTATTTCATTTTACTTGCCCTTTCACGATGGGATATACATGTATGGTATTATGTTCATTATGATCAATATATAGGTCATGATAACCTCAGTTTAGAATATGATTATGTAACTTTTAAAAAATCACCCTCTCAAGAACCACTAAAGCAGACAAACCCCCCCCCCCCCCCCCCCACCACCACCACCAAAAAAGCCTTTCATAATATATTGAAGTTTCTTGTTATTTTAAACCTCAAACCCTTGGTGCACAATATGGGTTTAAAATTTAGATTAGGAACATATATAGGAAAGTTATCAATAGCCACAAAACCACAAGTTGTCAACTGAATGTGTGAGGATCCTCAAATAATGAGATTTCAAGTTTGTTTGCACCAGGGCCAGGGTGCATATAGAAATATGTTGGAAAATTGAAAATCTTCTCAAGAAACACCAGGATACAATTTGTCAAATTAACAAGCAAACTTCCTCCTGCAGTGTAGATTTATATTTGCTCACCCAGGGTTTGGCCTCACTAGGCGGTTACAGTTTTACATAGAAAACACATGTATGGAGGATATTTATAACAGTCTTCTTTCAAGAACAACAAGGTCACCATTAGTGAAAAATGAAACCTTTTGTCATGTAGTTTAAATTCCATTTCATTCATTACACGACTTCTGAGTGAGAACGGGGTCAACAGTATTGATTAAAATTACCCTGTACACTGTATTTCTTTGTGAGCAAGGTGAATCTGGTGAGCATCATGTCCCATGGGCCTCTTGTTCAACATATGTAAACATGTCATTCTGAATTTCTATCAAGAACATATAATTACAAGTCTTAGATTAATGGTATGGTTCTCCTCAATTACACACGTATTAACTGAATTCTCCAAATCAGCCATCTCGGGGATATAACGGCAGTTGATTTATTACTGCATATACGTAATGGATTCTGGCAATGACCATTTCCTGTCATGTGTATGTCCATTTCCTGTCGTGTGTATGTCCATTTCCTGTCATGTGTATGTCCATTTCCTGTCATGTGTATGTCCATTTCCTGTCCTGTGTATGTTCATTTCCTATCATGTGCACTGCTGGTACACTTTATTTTAACCATTTTCCTGAAGTCAATCAATACTAACTGCAGATCCACATGTAAATTGTGTAATATGTCTACCCCCTGAATATATGCTCTTCTTGTTCTGGTTATTTGTGCGATACCCAACACCAATGTTGTCATGTATACTGCGTTTGTGTTGTAGGCCATGGCGGTAGCTGGACTAACCAGTGATGGTAGACAGCGACCAAACGATTATCCTAAAACAGGGCTTCCAGTCAACAGAGCTTCCTACCAAAACACAGGTAAACGACAGTCAGCGAGTGTTAGATTTACGTAACTTAGCTTTCTAAACACAGGTAAACAGTCGGCTAGTGTTAGATTTACGTAACTTAGCTTTCTAAACACAGGTAAACAGTCGGCTAGTGTTAGATTTACGTAACTTAGCTTTCTAAACACAGGTAAACAGTCGGCTAGTGTTAGATTTACGTAACTGAGCTTTCTAAACACAGGTAAACAGTCGGCTAGTGTTAGATTTACGTAACTTAGCTTTCTAAACACAGGTAAACAGTCGGCTAGTGTTAGATTTACGTAACTTAGCTTTCTAAACACAGGTAAACAGTCGGCTAGTGTTAGATTTACGTAACTTAGCTTTCTAAACACAGGTAAACAATCGGCTAGTGTTAGATTTACGTAACTTAGCTTTCTAAACACAGGTAAACAATCGGCTAGTGTTAGATTTACACTGTACGTAGCTTAGCTTTCTAAACACAGGTAAATGAGAGTCCGCTAGTGTTAGATTTATGTAGCATAGCTTTCTAAAAGTGTTTGAATGAAAATATTGGTCAACATTGATTGGTTTATTTTCAATAACTGGTTGAAGAAGGTGTTAATTACAATGGAAAAACAATTGCATGAAAGGTTTATGGCACATCACTCTATGTTGTAAAATGAATTCACGAACATGTTTGTTTACATGTATGTGCAGTTCTGGGGCGCATTTTACAAAAGAACTTACGACTTACAACCAACTTTACATAATGGAATTCTCCCGCTTATTGTAAGGTAATTCACTCCAATGTAAAATAGTGAAGAAATAATGTCGAAAATTAAGTTTCAGAAAACGTTTTAATTCCTTTATTCAAACTAATAACAGTGTAATACAATTTAAGACTTGCGACTTTGTCATAAGTTGTTTTGTAAAACGGGTCCCTGATGTATTCCTTCTTTATCTGGGCTTTTAGTCCCATTAATTATCAAGAATCTGATTTACAGAAAAAAGAAAAACCCAACGGTTTACAGGGGCATATACTTTAAAGGACATGGACACGATTTAAAATGAAATTTTTAAATTTTATTTTCCCAATTTTAATGTTTACAATGCTTAAGGAGGTATTCTACATCGTCATAATGGCTGACTTCCTTTTAAAACATGGATGAAAATATAGATATATCAGCAATATTTGTCTATTCATTTCTAAAATCATCGCCTAGCTGAGTAGCTCAGTAGGTTAGCATGTCAACTCCTGAACTGTAGATCGCGGGTTCCATTCTAGCAGGGGGGTTTTAAAAAATTTCAGATTGCTTTCGACTAAAACTGAATTTTTTGACTAAATAAAGTAAATGTGGAAGTTTTCAATTTCAAAATAATATTGTACATATCCTCCACTTTTCATCCAATATCAAATTTCTCTGATGTAGCATATATACCTCCTTAAATAAGATATTTCTAATGGACAACAAATATTTGAATATCAGTTGTTGAGTTAAAATGAGATACAGTACTCACAATTCTTTGTTATGTAAACAAGGCTGGTGCCACGTTTTTGTGTACATATAGATTGCTTGATAGAAAATAGCATGTTTAAAACAAAATGGAATGTGACAAACACTAGAAACTGATTAATTGTGTTCAGGATTAACTTTTAAATTGAAAAAAATCTGCTTTAAACGAAACTTGTACCAGTATATCTAACCGATGAAAACAAAAATATGGCACGAGCCTTGTTTACATAACAAAGAATTGGTGAGCTCTGTATCTCTCTTGTGACTCGACAATTGACATTCAAATTTTTGCTGACCATTAGAAATACCGTAGTTTAAGTTTTGTAAATTTTAATAACGGAAATATGTTCTTTGAAAATTTTCAGTGTAAATCGTGTCCATGTCCCTTTAACTTTACATGGCTTTAACTAAATTGACAGAAGATCCAGGAAATCCACTAACACGAATTAACCATGAAAACATGTTATTCAATATTTAAACATTTCGGTTTACTAACATGCTGCACCAAGATTATACAGAGTGTATGTCCTAGTGTCGTGCATTTATCTTTTATTAAAATGATTGTTTTTTAACCACAACACAACCAACAAAATTTTGTTCATTATAACTGACATTGTATTTATAGATAAGAAAATAATAACTGCATGATTAATTACTGAAATGTTATCTAGTAATGACTCATCTGTATGGTTTGAAATTTATTTTTCCCTCGTATAAGCAGTAATGTATGACTGATACTCCTATGATGGGACTGGCTTACTAACACAGTAATTTGGACATCGTGTTCAAAATCTCAGTTTAGCAGCACTTGTGTACTTACTAACCATGCATGCCTTGCACCAATTTCAGCACATCCCACATTCTCACGTTCAAACTCCCTCATTGAAGGACGGAATATGTCATCACGACAGAACCTCCACAGAAGCTCGGACACCATGGCCATTCAGGACTCCTCGGGCATTTACTCTCGCACAGTAGAGGCGGGTCCTCTGATTATTCCTAATTATGTGATGGCCAACCAAAAGTTCCGACAGAGTAGTTACAACAAATCGAGTGCAGAGAGTCTGGTAGAAAAGGTATGAAAGCTTATAAATACAGGGAAATATCCCACTGCTTTTAAACAGGTGTTGTGATCTATCTAAATCTGGTCCATCTTTGTCTTTTCACATAATCATAACTAAAAAGTTTGCCACTTTAAGTATTACTAACAATTAGAGAGCTCTACCTATTAGTAATAATTACTTGATAATATTTCATGCTGGCAGCAATAATGAATTGAGAGGAAGAAGTAGCACATGCATATTAATATTATGAACAAATTGGAGAATGCAGAATGTTGAGGATAGTCAGCATGTTACTATTTATAGGTTCCGACACGTTACTATTTATAGGTTCTGACGGTGGAGGGGTTGGACCGTTATGTAGACGCTCACACTTTACAACAAGAAATCGCCGAGGCCAACGACATGACAGCAGATGATATGGACAAGGCAGCAAGGATGTTACTCCACCCACCTGAAGAGAACCACAGTAATGCCCCCCACCCCGGCCAGCGCAGCCCCTACTACGAGCACCTGGGGGGGTTCCTGGTGCAGGAGATGAAGGACTACAACTGTTATTCCACTAAAGACGACCTGAATCACAAAGGCTACAGTCCCAGCTCAGAGGAGACCAGTGACGATGAAATGGTATTTGTCACCACTTTATGAACATCCTGTCCTTGCATGGAGATCTTTCTCTGATTTATAGAGTCGCTGTAGGTCATCAAGGGTACGTCAAATCAAGTCAGGACACTCAATAAGAACTAAAGGAAAAAATGCATGGACTGTGAAACTTTGGTGCTTGTCTGCCCTTTGGCTAATGCCTTTGGGCCCCAAGAATATGGGAACAAATCCATTGTTGTTTTTCTTAGATGTGCTTACAGAGTTATTGAGAGAGTCATGACTTTGATTGACTACTCGGGCCTGCTGGGGAGAGGGAAATGCTTGTCTTCCACACCTATCAGTACCTGCCAAATAACTTTCACTTGGAGATTCTCAACTTCAGTAAATCTGTAGTTGATGTATATAGATACCATTATTTCCCATACAGCTTTTACCTGGTGAAAAGATGAGCATCTTTAAAATCAAGGTTATTTGGCATGTTATTTGCAGAGGTTGTATATCTTTACTAGAAAACTGAGAATATGAAAGTCATATGTACCAATACTCACATTAGTTCTTTTGTACTTTGAAGCCACATTTTGCATGTTGTGTATTTTCTAGTTTTTTCTTCGGTATCAGAACTCTTATGCTTTTCTTCCAATGGGCTTGTACAAGTTTATTGGCATAGTTGTATATAGTGTTAGAGCTTGTACTAACAAGAACTAGAGAGAATGGTACAGATGCTAGTACTGATCTGTACTGGTTCACCAGTGCACTATGATTGGTGATGGTGTTTTTGTAAACTAAATTTTCACCAGTGTTGGATTTGAAGTGGACTTTCCCCTTTGTTTTTTTGTGCAGAAGACGGATTATCACAAGAAACTGGATTAATGTTCTGTGATTGATGATGCGTGACTAAACTTCAGCAAACCATGAACTGTGTGATGGAATGAATTTGTTGTTCTCGGTGCAATAAAACTCACTTTGGTTCAAACCAGCTGGTTCTGGTTTTGAGCGTTGCTTGATGCAACGTTTGTTTCTTTATATAGAATATATATGTGAATATGTACATGTATGTATAGTGATTGTTGTAATTCATACCTTAAAAGTGAATGGATGTTTTGATTATCTGCCAGAGGATTCATGTAAATGTAATATTTAAATTTCTTTACTATGTGAACAAATAATCAAAGTTTGTACATGGAGAAATTTGATTTCTTTATTATGGGAATGAAAGAAAACCAAAGTTGATACACTGTCAGAAATGTTAAAATTTAATTGATATGCTGTTAGAAATGTTTAAATTTTAAAAACAATCAAATTGTGCCATCTGTATGTTCATGTATTTAAGAGATTGTTTCAGTAGGAACCATATAGCTTAAAAGTTTAGTCCCTGGAATGCTGGCATTGAATGTTGACATCTGCATGGATTGATTTGTTTGCTGCCTGACAGAAAACAAATTAAAGCATGGACACCTGAGACTATATATCATGTTTCACAACTTTCTGTTAAAATACTTACTTCAAGAAAAATTAAAAGTATTTTTATAATAATTGGAAACATGGCGATAAATATTTTGAGTGGAATGTGTTATGAAGAAGTTCTTGTTGTGTAACTCAGACAATTGTTTGCGGTACTTTCAGAAGTTCCGCTTGACTAGACATGCTCACAGTTTTAGATATTGACCTTCGGCCAATACAGAAAAAAAAAACCTGATCCTCCCCAGCTGTGATAACCCTTTGTATGTGGAGAGACTGTGATGTTACCATATAAACAAAACAAAACCAAGCTCCAGACCAAACATTGGGCCCCTTCTGAATGCGAGGAAATGTACCTATACACTGTCACTCTTCATTCCGAAGTGCTTCAGGAGTCACGTTTGTTTTCAAATTTTATAGGATGATTTTGTGTGCAGGAAAAGAGTGTTACTGCATTACTGACTTTTTTGTTGTTGAGATTTATGGAGTTGTGCAATTGAATGTTTTTCACATTTACCTGGGAAGTGATTGGCATCTGTATACAAATGTATGTTCTGCAAGGAATTCATTAGCTCATCATCCGGGAAGTGATTATTTTCGATTGCCTCTTTTATGAGTGTACCTGTTACCCAGGAGTGACAGATAGGAGGCTGTACATAGTACGATGTGTCTCGTTTGCTCCTGTCTCCCGGACTACATAGTACACTTTTGATATATGGGTTTTATTCTGAATGATCATCAAAGAAGTAGGGCCAATAAACATACTGATTTGCCCAGAATATTTAAAGCATTTTTGACTTCATTAAGTTTTTGATATTCTTTCTAATCTTGAATGATTTGCACACATCTGAAAGACAAAAATTAAAAAAAGGGAACTTGTTTGTGGTCACTATAAAAGTAGTGAAAATTTTGCACTTTTTCAATCAATTTACAAAAGTCCAGTAATTTCAGTAAATAAATCAGTTGAGTAGATATGGGGTTAAAAAGGAGCTGAGTGTTCCATACTCTTTGATGTGTGTATGTGTGTGTGTGTCTGGTTATGTGTTTACTGATGTAAGGACTCGTATATGGTTTGTGGGTGTATTACTCTAAAGCATGTTCATTGACAGTATAAATAAATTTTTTGATGTGTTTCGTAAAATCCCCAATATAAATATATAAGGATCCTGTTTTATTGATTTTACAAAGAAAATGCTTTTACTAAAATACATGTAACTACACATAATGTAATGACATTGTTGTAAATTTTGTAAACATTCTGTGGAAATTTTTCATATGTGAAGTTTTTTTCTCTTCATTTATTTTCTTCTTTCTTTTTCATATTTTCTTTATGTTTGCGTGTTTTAAGCATCAGTCAACATTCACCCCCCTCCCCATTGATCATGATATTGAGATTGTTTTTGATCTGTTTCAACTCTTGAGTACAGTGTGAGTGTTGAAACTCTGTATATATGTAATAAATGTAAGTTGTATATCACTTAAACAGCGGACGGATGTAATGAAGATGTATATATATTGAAAAACCAATTATTTATGACAGAAGCCATATAGCTCATTGATTGTTGACATTGGAGAAGTATGATTCTGGTATTTTGTTTCCCCGTCATTATATCTTTTTTTTCTCGATACTTACACAGATCTGATATTACAAGCAATGCTTTTGTGAGGTGTTGTCACTGACAGTTTCTGTGTTTGCATGATGGCTACCTTACAGCCCGGAGGTGGTTGTTCTGTATTATGTCGCCGTAGTCCCAATATGTGTCATGTTTTATCTCATTGTTTTCTTTCTTAATATGACTGGAACCATGCGACGCTTCTTCGCTGACAGCTCTTAATTCCATATTTTTTATCTTACGAGGTTGTATCCATGGCAACAGTCATGATGCTATCATTTTTTTTTTTCATTGTGATAGATTTTATAATGACTAATGCCAAAACCTTAAGGATTGAAAATTTGTATCAAAAGGTTTTTTTTAAAGTAAATATCCTAATTACCTGTGTTTGTTGTTTTATTTATACATTCTGCTGCCAGGGAAAAAAAACTCCATATACACAGTACATTTCTTCGGAGAAAAAAGTTCTTCAGTGCAAGGTATTCATGGAGATTTCTCAGTATGTTACCAAATTTCTTTATATTTCATGAAAATTTTCAATATTTTTTCTCTTCTCCTGAAAGAAAAATCGAGTGGATTTGGAGGGTATAGATGTATCAAATAAAATGGATTTTAGGGGTAGAGATTTGTCAAACAAAGTGGATTTGGGGGTATACATTGTAGATATATAGATAATTATGACAAATTGTCAGTTAATTATGTCGATTTGTCAGATAATTTTGACATTTTCACATAATCCGAAATAAAAAGTTTCCACTCGTCAAATATTAAAAAGTTGATAGAATAACTAAAATTGTTTTCATGCCCAAATTATGCCATTCACAAGAACGGGGATTTTTTTCTGATAAGCAGACACAATCAACTGACAGGTCGACATAATTATCTGACAAGTGATGGCAGAAATATGCAACCATAGTCTAATCTTCCCGCAGATGGGTCCCGAAGAAAACTTGAATTCAACTCTTCAAGACTTCCTTTGACCTCACTCTAGAGTCATTACATTTCATGATAAGTCACATGACTACAAGGTCCCTGAGTGCTATTTATGCACTTAATGAACTGGACCTTAAGCCACCCTACCCCTGGAATGACAATGTTACATGAAGAATTTCTCTGAAATTCATTTAGCCGCTAATGAAGCACACAGCTGATGGGTGTTTAATTGGAAAGAGTTTCGAGTTACTGCCAGGGCACCTTGTGACCGATTTTATGCACACCTTTACATTTTGAGAGCCCATTGAATTTCCGGTTTCTTAAGCAGAGGAAAATTAAAATCACGAGATTATTACACTTTAAATATACCAGAGTCCTAACAAAATTTCTATAAACAGGTGTAACATGTATCTCAGATCGCAAAGGAGACAATGGTTAGATAATGTGAATTTGCACTGGTATAATACTTTAAATAGTCTATATATTGCAAAAAATATTCTCTGCATTGAATAAGAAAGTGCTAGAAATTTGAGACCTCGTGTGTAATACGCAATTTCTGAGTTGCCCAATACTTTCCCTTTGTGGAACTCCTGCGCACAGTGAGACCCAAAACATATTTTCCTCTACACGCGGTGGGTACAAATGCTTATCGCTGCCTTCCTATATTGTCCAAAGACCGATTATCAAACAGCATGCAACCAATAATAACCAATAATAAAAAAAAATCAGTGGCGGATCAAGAGGGGTTGCACCTCACCCCCTTGTGAAATATGGTCATTTTGGGGGCTTCAATCCCAAGCTCTCTGTGGGGGGCAAAAAGGTATAAACGGGTCAAAACGCATTTTCTGAATCTGCGATGACCATAATGGTAATTCAAAACATTCTGAAGCAAATTCATGTTTTTGGTTGGGTTTTTTTTTTTTAAGAAATAAATTTCACTTTTGAAAATACATGAGGGTATGAACTGCAGTGCTTCATGTGGGCATACATGTACTTGTCACGAAGCACTAACAGATACACGAGGGTGTGAACTGTGACGCTTCATGCCTGCGTACTTGTACATCATGAAGCGTGTTGGCTTGGTCAGTTTCGTGTCATATTCAATCATTAGAGTCATCTGGAAAAAAAAATTCCATCCTTGGGTACCCCACATCTCCAAACTGAGGGCAAAGAATGATAGTCCATAGAGCCCCCTACCTTGTGTCTGTTGTAATTCCATTGTATGAAAGATGAAGATAACGAACAGTGATCAATCTCATAATTCAACTCCTATAAGCAATATATGAATGGATATATAAGACAAAGACCGTTATACTTTAGTAACAACTTTATATAGGCTAATTCTTACTAGCGTGTAACAAGCATCTCTTATAAGCATCTAAGAGTCCTTTTATATTTAAACAAAACACTGAAGAACGTGCACTTAAATGTTAATCAGATGTAGGCGGTGTTTCAGAAAGTTATCAAATCACAAGTGTCTATAATTCTTTCGTGGACTCTTCAAAGATTGAGTTGTTGATAACCTTTATTGTGACCCTGTGTGATGTAACATTAGGAACTTTCAGGTGAGTTCAATTGCCTCCAGTATCAAACTTTATGATTAAGAATATTTGTATTTTAAATCGTTTGAAAATTATAAATTTTTTAGTATTTCGTCTGAGTACTCTCAGTACTTTGATGATTTTTTAAAGTCTTCTACGGACGTCTGTGTACAGGCTTATTGGCTACTGATTAGTGGCTACTAACTTCAGCCTAGTGACGTGAAGCGTTGCAGTTCATACCCCCATGCATCTTCTAAAATGAAATTTATTTATTTCATTTACATTCTACTTTCTTTTCAATTGAAATACGCAAGTTTTCGAGATGCGTCAGAGTTATTTCCCTTTAGAGAACTCTCGTACACAGTTAGGGGCGAAACAATGTGTTTATCCGCGGGAGTTGGACAAATACCCATCAATGCATCTAAGTGAATGTTCTCGATAGGTTTCTCCTACGCATTTTGATCACCTGAATTCGATTGATACACAAACTAAGTAAGTGATAAGTATTCAGGTAGCAATTAAGGTAAGGTGAAGATAGCGAACAAATGATCAATCTCTTAACTCCTCAATACAAAATAAAGAGTTGGGTAAACACGGGCCCCTGGACACACTAGAGGTGGGACCAGGTGCCTAGAAGGAGTAAGCATCCCCTGTCGACCGGTCACACCCGCCGTGAGTCCTATATCCTAGTCAGGTAAACGGAGTCCTCCGTAGTCAAAATCAGTGTGCCAAGAACGGCCTAACAGTCGGTATGAAACACGTCAGACAGCATTTGATCCACTGTGGAATGCTCTACCATATGATATCAGAACTGCTGTTAGTCTCTGTATCTTTAAATCTAAACTAAAGACTCATCTGTTTACAATTCATTATGTACAACTAGTCTGTGCAGATGAAATCTAAGTCAAGATTACTATGTTGTGCAATCATAACGGACTCCTTATCTTCACCTACTAGACATTTGTTCTTATATATAACTTATTTTACTTTATTTGAATAGCATTTAAAGCAATATGGATTTTACGCTTTACAAAATAAATTCATTATTATGATAGGTTGTATTGGCAAACTAGATCGTTATAACGACCATAGAATTTGCATAATGCTGACTTTAAACGTAGACTGCTGAAATCCCTGCACCATTAACTTGTTTGTCAGTAGCCTGCTTCGATTTGAAAACTGACCATAAGCAGAACGAGCTCTTGCGTATCGAATCAGTTGAGAGATATAAACACCATATAATATGCAGGTGATGATGGAATATTGCTACATAAATATGGGAAGTTAACGATCGAGAAGCTGAAATCATCCCGTTTATCATAAAGTTGAGTTGTTAGTTTGCCGTTGATACCTACTTTCAATAAAACATCTAAGTATGAAGCAGAAGTGGACGACTCTGGTGTCTTTTATTTCGAGTTCACTGGGATATATCAAATCGATATATGAATGAAAATTATTCTTGTTGATAGATGATAGGTCGTCGATATATCAAAATGTCGAATTGAAGATTTTTTTCTTCTCACGTAAAAATTTTTGAATAAATTCTGCTTCATAGGAATACAAAAACAGGTCAGCTAACAGAGGAGCATAAATCGTGTCCATGGGGATTCGAGCAGACTGTTGGAAGACCTGATCACCAAAGACCACAAAGATATTGTCAATGAGAAACTCCAGCATATTATTTATTTCAACTTCAGAGTACTTGTGCGTGGAATCAGAGTGGCGTTTAACGAAGTACTTGTTTGGATGACTGATCACTAGATAGGAATATTTCCGTTATCCAGGGCCGTAACTGCCGATGAGGCAGACGAGGCAACTGCCTCGTCTGATTTTTTGGCAAAAAAGAAAATAAAATTATATAAATGTTATATTATAGGATATATGTTTAAAATGAAGACAAGCACCTTTGTCTTTGACACCATATTACGATTCTTTACATAGTACAAATGAAACACAAACATGATAAATTGGGATTTAAAAAGTGTCATTTTCAGTCGTAAAGTCAATCGGCGGCCCCCAATCCCCTGCCTCCCCTGATTTAGAACCCTACTTACGGCCCTGTTATCCATTGTATAATATTATCCTACTTGTTCGATCTTTAGTTAAAGTTTCAGTCTACTAACATGGTTTTAAGATTCAGATTCATGCAGTACTAGGTTTGGAAGTTCTCCTCTAGGACTATTATATAGTGGGCATTCGAGTAGAAAATGTAATTCATCCTCTGTTGAACTTGAGATACAGTGTTGGCAGACTCTTTCACACCTATAGGAAGAATTTCATATTTATCATAGTTATAAGTTTTCTTTCATATCTGCCTGTTTCTATCCGTAGACAATGATTACTAATTCTGAATTTAATGGGAATTACCCGATTAATTGTCTCGAGTTTTTAATTTCGGGTATTTTTCAAAATTGAACAACCTTTTGTACTGAAAGTATGTACTTAATTTTCTAAATCCTTGCATACAACTGGCACGGATATTTTCCCAAAAGTTTGAGAAATTGTTACGCAGTTGCTTTTTATGTACAATTTATTTGTTTTCACTTAATGTTTTGCAAAGGGACAGATTGATATTTAGTTTTTCACTGTAGAATAATATACTATAGAATACCAGTCACTGTTAATGGTGTTAGACCTGCACTCATTGAAAGCAGCCTGTAATAGGTTTGAAGTTGAGTGTTCTAGTCTATACCATTACATACGTGTTTGCTTTAGCATATCAATATATAGTGGATACCTGCCCAGTTCAGAATAGATCCCTATATTTGTACAAGTTTTAGACATCCCCGGCACAATATATTATGTCTTTAGATGTGTGAAGCAGTTGGGTTATTTTATTGTACATGCATATCATTTTGTTAATTTAAATCTTGTCTGCAATCAGTATTTCATGTATAATTATAGATGTATGCAACTCAGAAGTGTGAACTCGGACAGTATTAGTACTTCTGAATGATTATTATTTATTTTCATTGTTTAGCTTGTTAACCTGTATATGCATGTAGGGGATAGAATTATGCCACTATATTTGCTTGTATTATAGGGGATATAAAAGCCTGTAGGTTTTCGCCAATTATACGAATTGCTTCATGCTTGAACATTTGTTTTCATACCCCTATATATGTGTGTGTGTGTGTGTGTGTGTGTGTGTGTGTGTGTGTGTGTGTGTATAATCCAAATAGAAAGAGTTGATATCACACAGTCAAAATAATTCAATAAAAAGGCAGGAAAATATACAGTTCCAAAATATATTTAAATCACTAGCGCTTTCTGGATTTTAACATCCATCCTCAGGTGAATACAAATTATTTTGTAATTTCTATTGTTTCAATATTTTCCCGTTGTATAAAAAAAAAAGATTGACAACCTACACGTATATTCCTTTCAGCATGTGAGGATGTGACTCCATGTGTTTGTATGTTTGTGTAGTAATTTTAAAATGCTGAGAAATTTAACTATTTTGTCTTGTTTTTTTTTATATTGTGAAATACCTCCAGTATATACCATTTATACATTAGAACACTCCCCTCCCTGGAAAATTGCTGTAGAATATTTTCTGGATCCACGCATGAGCTGGACAATGGTGCTATGGACAGGAAACCTTATCTCATTTTATTTGTCAAATTCACGTGTTTCACTGCGAGATCGCGTGATATAGTTAACCGATTTTTAGAGTACACGTGAACTGCGGTTATGTAAAAAAAAAAGTATGGAAGCCTCATAATCTTAATATTCTTTAAATAAAATTTAGAAATCATGCGATATATATAGACCGCGACACTTATCTCCCCGAGGATCTTTAAATGCAAGTTTGAAAACATTTGACATGGTTTTATTGAATCAACTTTGTAGATTTTCTGATACATTTGACGAATCATTTACTAAATTGTAACAAATGTTCTAAATAGTGAAACACGCATAATTGACAAATCAATATATACGTTGACTGTCTTAAGTGCAAATGCACTGTGGTTACGTAAACAAAAAATTATGTAATTTTAAAAATTGTGAAATTCTTAATTCTTACAAATTTCATGTGGTCAGCACAATAGCATTATCAGCAGAACTGATTTGTCGATATGGCAGGTCAGTACCAGTAAATCCAGGAGTCATGTGCAAGGTTCTCGTGGTACATGATACACGTGACAAAACTCTTATAAAAGGACCGTGCTCAGTCAAGTGATTTAAGTTGGACACAAGCACCAGAATGATGAAGGCGGTAGTAGTGTTCTGTTTGATCGGTCTCGCCGTGTGCCAGGAAGGTAACATTGTACAGGTTGCACAGAAGCTTGGTGCAACGACTCTGTTGCAGTTCGCCACGGAGGCTGGTCTAGCTGACACTCTGGCTAATGGAGGTAAGTATTTGGTGTATACTGGCGGTAACTGCAAAATTATTTCAGTGCATGTAGTTTTGCCATGAACTTGCAAAGTAAATAATTACTCTAAGCGTTGTTTTTAAAAAGAAAAGCAAAATAATTTGAAGGATGGATTCTTGTCACAAATTCAGACAAAGTGAAAGATATGCTTCATATGAAACATCGGGAAACACGCGGGGCATGTATCACGCTTTCCTGTATACAGTTGTAACATGTTATGAACCAGAATGGTGTGGGGAAACTGAAACTAGAGGCTTTAGCTGTTATGGGGACTTATTTTTGCGTGTAATTCATGATATAGTAAAAACGTCGCTTTTGTCTTCCATGAAACAAAATAACAAAGATTTTTTACTATACGCGATAGATTTGCTTGTTAATTTGAACATGCTACCCCTCTTTCTAAAGGCCATTTTGAATGCTTTCTAGCTCTTTAAATCATCTATTATTTAGTAATTACAATAACAATACTGTAATTAAGTTTGTGTATGTACATGAATTTAAAAAAAAGTAATAGAAGTTATATTTATATAGAAATGTGTAAAATTCTAACAAAAGCACCAGAGGAAATTCACCCAGGGGCGGATCCTTCAGTGTCTTAAATTCATCGATTCAACCACATTTTTCCTGTACCGTTCACTACTGCTAGGGGGCAATAAATAGAAAATTACCGAAAATGTCACCACCACCCCAGTTGCTTACAAGTTAGATGCTAGCTGATACCGAGTTCAATCAAACCAAGTCCTACCAATTCCTCCTTTAACACAGTTCAGATTTATTCAAACTCTCCGTCGAGGCCTCATTACGTCACCTACGTTGTGAGCAAACGAACTCTGGCGGAGGTTTGCAGATTCATTAAGATTCTATAAGTTAATATCATTCTAGCAACTCTGCTACTTCTATTTTATAAAACATAGGTAGTGGCATTTAGAAGTGAGAGTAACGGGTCTTTTGCACTGAGGTCCCGTGTCGCGACAGGCGTTGGCACGTTAAAGAACCCTTACTGCTACGGCCACGAGCGCCAATCATAAATTTAAAGCTGAGTCTGAAATTCTTGTCCTTCTGTCTACTAGTATTTGACGATAAGGTACCCTGCTAAGTCCCTGAGCGTTAAGCATACATATGTAGATCTAAATTTGTGGTTCTTCACCTACAACTGATGAGGTCTCTATACGATTTAAAACAACCAGTCAACAATTTTACCTTTATTTTTGCAAAAGTGATGTCCATAGACACCTGCACATTTAAATACGATTCACAGGATTGTAACAGTGCTGAATCTGCTAACCTTGTGTCTTTGTATTGTGTTACAGGTCCCTTCACCGTCTTCGCTCCAACAAATGAGGCTTTTGCTAAACTACCACCAAAAGTTGTAGAATATTTAAAGAAAAATAAGGAAGCCCTTGAAATGGTGCTGAAATATCATGTTCTAAGTGGAAAGACATACTCAAGTCAGCTCAAGAACGAACTGGATGTGCCAACACTGGATCCCAAACTAAAATGTAGAATCAACATATACCAAAACGGCAAGGTATGTCTTCAGCTTGACAATTTCTAGATCACGTAATTTCTAGATCACTTTTATAATGGTAAAGTGACCAAGTGTCTTCAGTAATCATATAATTTCAAAATACTCCAGGTGATCACAGCAGACGGCAGCCCTGTAGTCATGGCTGATCAGAACGCAACTAACGGCGTCATCCATGTCATTAGTCGCGTGGAGTTCCCCATCCCATTGGCAGATGTCGTCAAGACAGCACAGAAAGATAACGAGCTGGGGACACTAGTGAAAGCTGTGGTGGCAGCAGGACTTGTTGATACTCTTTCAGGTTTGTCCAATATTCCTCCAAGTTTACATGTTTCTTTCTAATAAACTGTTCAACGAAAACTCCATAGACGAAAGACTTGATTTCTGGTGAATTGGTGACTATATTGCTCTCTAATATAGAACCGGGTCGTTGTAAGAATATTTCTCGACAACTGCAGATACTGTAATTCATTTCCTCCCTTTCCTGTTGCATGTATACACTATATTATGTTTTGTGGGTGTGATATGCACTAACTAATCACGCCATCCATTATGCAGGCCCCGGTCCATTTACCGTGTTTGCACCAACAGACAAAGCCTTTGCGAAACTTCCCCCAGGAACACTAGACAACCTTCTGAAGAACAAAACAGCACTTACAGGTACTGTCTACACGTCATCAAATACAAGGAAAACTTCATATAATCTCGTGTAGCGTTAAATTGGAAAAATCGTGTAACTGAAATCTATATCTCACTAAAGTTATCTATAAATGAAATGTCTTTTAAGTTGTAAATTAAGTCTAAATTCTAAAGATGGAGTAAAAAATGTCCGATACTCATTTGCAGACGTACTAACATACCATGTAGTAAGCGGAACCTACTTCAGTGCAGGACTTACTTCCGGTGCCGTCCCAACTGTAGAGGGTAAAAGCGTCAACATAGTAGTAGGACAAGGAGGTAATTAATTTTTTTATGTCCCTCCTGTGAAATTTGTTCTGCACCTGTCGGTCGAGCCTTGTCCACTCTCAACATCTAGAACCCTTTGCTTGACAATCATCAAGTTTGGTACACTGGTACATCTAAGTAGTAGATATAGGGGCCCTATTTATTTTGGATTCACATGATCAAACTTGATATAATAATGTCTCCTCTATGTTTAGAGAATCATTTGCTTGATTGACACCAAACTTGGTACACTAGTAGTACATCCTACGGAGTAGATGATTTTGGAGCCACATAGTTAAAGGTCATTCCCTGGACATATGTTGTCTGCTCAATATCTTGAATTGTTTTGGTACTACATGTACTATCGATTAAATAATGTCTAAATCCATTTCAATTTTGCACCACGGAAGGCATACGTGTTCTTAAACTTTTCTTGTTTCAATTAGTGTTTGAAAGAAAGTTTGAAGTGCATGTGAAACTGATATGTACACTGTAGTGTACTTGATAGACAACTGTATGGGTTCATGAAATTTAATACACAGTATTGAATATGGTAACATGTACGTGTACACAGCCCTGAAATACATGAAAAAGAGCAAAACCGACCAGCCTGAGATAGATGAAAAAGAGCAAAACCGACCAAATCTTTGACATATATGCATTAAGGCGACTACTTCCTGTATGTTCAGATGTACACACAGAAATAAAGAAGTGAATCTGAGTTTTTTAAAGTGCGATACTTTGTCAAGCATTGATTCATAGGAAAATGTATCTATTATCCCAAATTCACTTGATAAAACATGAAAAATGTTTTAATTATAGAATCGTCTTTAATCCCTGTTGTAGGTGTTAAAGTGAATGATGCCACCGTAGAACGCCCGGATGAAGCTGTAACTAACGGCGTGATCCACATCATCGATACAGTTCTAATTCCTCCAAAATACCAGAAAATCTCGTCTGGATATAGATTCCGCCCATTCAGAGTGTAGATAGAATTATTTTTTTCTAATGTTTGCTCATTTTGTAAATATATATTCACTTCATAAATAAACATATATTAATGAAATTTTAACGTTTTATGTCGATTGTTGCTATAGCCCAGTGAGGTTAGGGCATTCGCTTTGCAATCGGGAGGTCCCGGGTTCGATTTCGATCCCTGCACCTCTATTTAACAGATAATGGCTGTTTCAATGCCACTAGTCGGGTATTAGAACATGTAGAAGTACAAGTTACGTTTTGGACGTGACGTTAAAAGTGGAGGTCCCGTGTCGTGGTAACATTAACACGATAAAGTATGTAGTTTCACCTACATCTGTAGACGTCACTATATCAATATTTATACTTATAAATTAACAAATTTGCCAATAAACTCTGAAACACTTGCTCCAGAGTTGCTGCTTGCAACTTTTATATTGTTTCATGTGAGGTGAAGTCGGTAAGCTATAACAAAATCTTTGATTAGTAAATATCGTAAAATCAATTAAAAACTTCATTTTCAATAAACTACCCTGGGAAAAAAATTGAGAGTAAAGTGGCGGGACACGCTTTGGAAGATTTAAACCAATTTTCTCTTTTTTAAAATGACAACTTAAGATAATTATACAATATAAAGTAAATCCGATGTTTATCGATGCTTGGTTTCGATTTTGATCTTGCAGAAGAAATGTTTTGATAATTGTTTAATAAATAAAATATGACTGTTCGTTTCTTCAATCCATGATTTTCGTCTTGAACCAGCCTTTTGGAAATTTCCAGAACGAAGCAACATCAGAGACGCTTAGGTCTACAACCAATCGCACATTCTCGAGTTGCATTTGGTTTACAACACGATAGCATAAAATTATGTAGGTGTTCAGTGTTAATTATACTTATGATAGTTTTAAATAGAACCATATTTATCATTTTATGAAGAATATTGTATTACTCATATACATCTCTTTCAACGACGGACACACACACACCCTCCCGAGACCAACGATCTGACACATGATATTCATCTGGTATTTTCGATGTTAATATTTTCCCCTTTATTATAGAAATCACTGTTACAACTTTTTGTAATGATTTATCAACAGTTATTTATACGTACAAACACATGGATAAACACAAAAAAGTTTTTGTTTTGGTTGAACATGTTTTATGATGACACAGATCTTGACAGTAAGTAAAAAGTCTAAAACTGTCCAATATGTTAGATATCGAATGGTCTGGGAAGTTTTCGCCTTATAACTTTTAAAGTTAAAACATTTTACCGAAATTAGGTTGTACAATACCTGACAATGTCCAAGAAACCAAGCCACTGTTTATAATATAGCAGTTTTTCTGTTTGTCATTCATTTAGTGCATTACGTTAATTTTCGAATTTTGCGTTTAACGTTAGAAACGACACACATGTATTCATAATTTTGCCCTTAAATTGTCACACTGGACAAAAACTACCATTAAAAACACATTCGCAATATTGAATTTCAAATTTTAAAATTAATAAAGACCATTCATTTTGTTTTTGGTCAACTATTCGGCATGACATATTACAATTGCATTCGTAAAATCATTATCCAACTTTCAATACGGAGAGAGATCGTTTATGTTACATAAGGAACATTTAATTTTGAGCTCCAGGCGACTTCCTAATAATCAAGTTTTATTTACTGCATGTTATCAATAAATTCATTTGTTCCATTCAATCCATGTGCGCTACAATACCCGGGTATTCAAAATGGTGATTTCTCGCGCTTGCGCGGCACACCTTCTACCCAAGATGTATCTTCAGACAAAGTTTGATGATTCTAGGCCTTGTAGTATTTAAAGAGACACTACAGCTCATTTTGCGCAAAAATCATGAAATGAAAATTTTCTCAGGGCTTTCTCAATTTTTGTTGCATTGTTGAATGTATGAACTTTGCGAAAATAACATTTATCTAAAGTTAAAAATTCTTGTTTTCACATAAAAATTAATACTTTTTGATGGCCTATACAAAAAATATCGAGTCTCCGCCTTCGGTCTTCAGACGCATGCGCATAGACAGTAAACAGTGCAGCATGTCGTCCAGTGAGAGAAAGTGTAGTGGATAGATCCAGAATTTTGAAAGATTCTGTGAGAAGAGGTAAAAATAAAATGAGATAAAACTCATACGTGAAATAAGATTGACCTTGGGATCAGTATGACCGTTGGAAAAGAAAGAGCTAGGAGAAACGATTGTAACTCAGTGGTGGATCTAGGATTTCCGAAGGGGGATGTGAAAGTCCAATATCAGCCAAAGTAAGGGGTCATTCTGGGTGCAAAATTTGGAGTTTCACTCACAATTTGTGGCGTAAAAAAGGGAGGGGATCTTGGTCCCCTAAATCGGGCACTGGGACTAGCCGCGAAGACACTGCTTTAAAAGTAAGTGTTGTTTTTATCTGAACACGACACGTGTTAACTAGTTGTAAAAACATCGGTCAATAGGAACATGGGAGGGTTTCTGTTGAAATAATGATTTATAATTATTTACTTATTATAATGAGCAGGGAATAATCTTATACTTGAAAGGTGAGTGTGGACCCCCCTTGAAGGGGAATTTAAATAATTTCTTACACAACACCTTCGCTGTCATTCAAAACCACGTGATGTAAATAACCATTCAAAAGTCCGAGTCAGCATGAAGAAACCTTTGAATTCCGGATGATCTTCAAATCGCAGTTTAGAGCAAATTGATGCATTCAATTGTTCAAAATTGTCAGTATCGATATGATTTTTATCATCTTATTAATACATGTTTTTAAAAACACTTTATTAAAATGTGGAAAATGAGCTCTAGTGTCTCTTTAAGTTACGGGTCGGACAGCTAGACGGGCAGACAGACAGACGGACGGACATGAACGCCATACCATAATACGTCCCGTCTTAAGACGGGAGTATAAAAATCATTCATTTTGACGTCACACCGTCTGTTCTGGTTTTGATGAGATTCTAAGATCATCAAAGATGTGCATGTGGTATATTTTACGAATAAATAGGTTAATGCCTTTCTGTCGCACTGTTAATTGCACTAATGCGAAGGGGATGTGTGAATTTTTTTTAATTCCTGACCCAATCAAGTCATCTGAAAAGAAAAGACTATGTAAACTGTGGATCCATCATTTGCGCAATGACAAGTTGAGGTTCGAGACATTTGTATAAAGAAACGTTTACTGTCTGCCTGGTCTGCGACTCAACTAAAAGTCTTCTTTACTCAATTTCTTGCGAAAGAACGGGTTCAAATCAATACGGCTCCAAATTTAACCGTTTGTGACTTGTCATGTTTATAATGCTGCTGATGAAATAAACCGGATCCGACGGTGTGATGTCATAGATTAAACTTCAATGGCCGCTGCCTTAGCGGCGGGTAATCCAAAATATATGATTGATTAATACCTGTTGTTAAAGACTGTCATTTACGATATCAGTAATACTTTATTCATAAAAGCAACAATGTGATTAGGGTTGCCTTTCTAGTTAATTTGAAGATTGGGTAATAATTATTTTTGTTTGTGAAGAATTTTTAGGCTACTCTTCTCCGGCTGCCCCCCCCCCCCCCCCCCCCCCCAATCTTTTGAAAAACTATGCTACTGCCTGTTACACATCTAAAGAGTGCAAGGTTTCGGACAAGGTCGAACTGGTAGATATGGGAAGCAGTTATCATACGAAGGTGTTATCAATAGCTTCTGTGACAGTGTGACTCCGATTTAAATGTGTGTACCTTACTTATCTAAAGACGGCTATCAGAAACGCTCTAATCTCCAGACCAGTCAATATTTACATCGTGACCTTCTTGAACCTCTCTATGAAGGTCAAACTAGTTGGGAAGCAATGACTATGTGAAGTTGTTATCAATAGCTTCTGTGACCCAGTTTAAATGTGTGTACCTTATTTATCTAAAGAACGCCCCAGACTTGTCCATGTTGACATCGTGACCTCTAACCTATTGTAAGATGTAAAACACGTGCAGTATTCAGACATTGTGTACCGTTTATTTTGTTGTGTTTGTTGGCCATTCTGATCATTTTAAGACTTTAAGAGTTTGGAATGATTTTAGTAGTATATTTTTGACACAATTATATAGTTCTTCCAATTTGTTATAACTGCTAACAAACGTAAAGGGAAATTGTGCAAGTAATGCGTTCGAAAAATCCTATGCATTTACAATTTTGTTTGCAATTGAACACTTATTTGCTCTAAAATGTCAATGCATGCAAGATGCTTTAAACATTACTTGGTGCCACGGAGGCTCGTCTAGCCGATACTCTGGCCAGAGGCGGTAAATATTTTATATATTTTATTTCAGTGGAGATTTGCAATAGATCTTGAAATTTGGAGCATGAATTTACAAATATTGTAACTTGTTTAAATAACTCGAATAACCCAAAAGTTTAACACTACTTATCACATTTATACTTGAGGAAATGGAGAGGTAAGTTCTTCTCTAAAATAGTACTGATCAAATATTTTCCGACATCGAAAATAGAAATTACTGCAAGACGTTAACAAGGAAGTCAGCCATATTTCTCCAAGATATTTTGGTTTATGGAGTGCCAAATTAACATAAACTAGATAGTGACTGCCCAGCAATAAAGGTTCTGACACAATATCTGTCTAGGCAGGACAGTCCAACACTTCTGTAACCTGGAATCGTCCACCTCCTTCACTTTTGGGGAGTAGTCTTTAACACAAACTGTGCAAAGGAGAGGCGGAAGACAGATTTCCAATTAACCGACTACTCTTTAAATACAGAGAACGAGACAAGTTGATACAAATTTTGGGGTGGATGAGTGTGTAGCACGACGCAAGTAAATAAACAAGTACATGTATATTGGAAATACCAAATACAGAATTTTATTGCCTCGTTACAGCAAGTGACATGCTGTATACAGACTACAGTACAGGGATGCTTCCAGGCCGGTCTGTACAATTTTTTTGCAATATTTTCGGACAAGGTCAAAGCAAACTAGCGATGTAGATATGTCCGAGGTTAAAGTGTTATCAATAGCCTCTGTGACAGTTCTAAGTGTGTGTATCTTATCCAGAGACGGCCATCAGAGACGTTCTTGACCTTCTCTAATCTGTGTAAGTACAACTTAGGCAATATTAAGATATCAGTGGGCAATGTATCTTTACTAGCAGATTTTTAACATATAATCATTTTCATCGTACGACTTTAATATCAATGAAAGCAGGTGTGTGTGCATACAAATAGTACAACAGTTACAAAACCTTCCTGTCATTAGTATATCATGCAACTGAGATTGTGTGCTAATATTTTGATTTGGGAGATTCTAATCTTTCTATCATCTAAGATCTTGAATATATATAAGTCTTAACTTTAATTAATGTGAAAATATGAAATGTAACTGCTATATATATATATCTGGTCCTACAAAATACAGCGTGGACGTATAGAAACACGATAGATTCGGAATACACCTATTAATGTGTAAATGGCTGCACTTTTTAAATTTGATTGTGAATTTATCAACGGCATTGACGTTATACCGCACTCTAAAACAGCGTGTTAGCTAAATTAGATTTACTCTATATTCTGTGAATATCGCGGTGCTGTTTACTAACAAGAAGCCCATGCGCTATATCACTCATCTGAGTCAACGTGGCCTATATTTAAAGATTTTCCCCTACATTTTTGCATTTAAAACTTTAATCCCTATTGTGGCCCCAACCTACCCCCGTGTGCCATGATTTTTGCAAACTTGAATCTGCACCATGTACGGAAGCTTTCATGTAAATGTTAACTTATTGGCCCATTGCTTCTTTATGATTTTCCCTATATAGTTGTATGTAAAACTTTGTTCCCTTTTGTGGCCCCGGGGGCCGTGATATTAACAAACTTGAATCTGCACAATGTAAGGAAGCTTTCAGGTAAATGTAAACTGCTCTGGTCCAATGGTTCTTGAGAAGATTTTTTAAAGATTTTCCCTATATATTCCAATGTAAATTTTTGATCCCCTATTGTGGCCTCACCCTACCCCCGGGGACCATGGCTTTAACAACTTTGGATCGCCACTATGTCCGGAAGCTTACATGTAAATGTAAACTTTTCTGGTCCAGTGTTCATGAAGAAAAGATTTCCCTATATAGTTGTATGTAAAACTTTGATCCCCTATTGTGGATCAATCTTATAACTCCTACAAGCAATACAAAATAGATAGTTGGGCAAACACGGACCCCTGGACACACCAGAGGTGGGATCACTCTAAAGAAATGTATTGTTAAAGTGGAAACATGAAAACAATGTTATACAATGTGTAGGTTATCATACATAGACCTACATGTATTGTATGGGAACGTCTCCGAACATGTTGGAGGCGATTTATTTGAGCTTCCATGCAGTCGCTCCGCACGCACATAGGGAGAATTACACATACTTCTACAATACAGGTATTATTTATTCAATGACAAAACTGCACACCATGTCAATGTTAAACGAGTCTCAGAAATGCAAGTCTTCGTTCAGTTTGTACTTATATCTATAATCATAGGCGTGAACGAGCTTAATGTCTATAATATGATTTACAAATATATCTTCTGAGGTTTCTTAATGTCATTAGATTGTGTACTTTCAGTTTTAATGGCCATTGATATAAGAAAATCAAAGTTTCCAGCTACCTATATATTGAAATTCAATTAAAATTGCACATTATTTAACTTTCAATTATGTCGCTTGGATTCGAAGTTACTCTTTCATAGTAATTAAATTCGACCCCAAGCGATATATAATTGCCTGTGCATTATTTATTTACCATATCCCTTACTGTAAATGTTTAAATAGCTCAGCACACTCAGATCCACGTGTGGGTTTTTTTGTTTTTTGTTTTGGTGGTTTGCTTTTAAATTTTCATTTATTCATCTATTACAAAACGGTACTCAAAGAAGTGGAGGAATCTCTTTATTAACCAATAATAATAAATTATTCTATCAGAATTTCCAAGAATTAATACAGATACTGTAATGGCGCTATTTTTGAACAGCAAGACCATACATTGCGTCACGACAGGTTGCTTTTAATTACGAATGTTACTACGCTCCTCTTGGTTCCGCGCCTCTTTGATCATTCAAGAGGAGTTCCGATGGAAATGTTTATAAACACGTGTTAAAGAATGCGCCGGAAATTCAAGTTGTGTAACGATTTTTTTTAACTTTTTAATAGAACATTGCATCAACTTGATCAAGTTATATAAGATTCAAGTGTTGTATAACTTGTTCTATAAATACCCGATCACTGATAGTTCAGCAAATCAGTACGAAGAAGTCTCCATTTGAGAGTATTATTTTAAAAGACTGTATTTTAACTGTAAGCCCCTAATGTAAATATTTAACTCAGTTTTCTTTCTTGTATTGGCAGAGTTGGTGACTGTGTCCATACATGTTGTCATATAGTTTTGTTAAAGACAGGATGAAGTTATGTTTCTTTGTTTCAGATTATCCAAGACATAACACAGATCCCATTTTCGTGGACAGAAAGTCTTTTTATCATCCAAGTCCTCATAAAGATGACCAGTATTTTGAAAACAATCGGTTCTGTGCTATCATCCAAAGGCCTGGACAATCCCACATACGAGGTTCTCAGCTCAGAGAAGGTAAGAATTAGCATCTATCAAGACCCAAATTTGAATATTTTGACTGAGCTAAGTTTCTGGATTGGTAAAGGAAGACTTCGTATGCCTACATTCACGTATTCATAATTGTAAGTTGATAGTGTAGACAGAGGGGCTGGTCCCTGGATTGTAAAATTGAATTTTAAATAACCAGTTTATTAAAACGATGTAGTGTGACCACTTGCATACATGTACACATGCGGTCCTTCCACAATAAGCCAAATCAGGCCTAAAGACCACAAACTGTTACGGAGAAATATGACTCAAATCAAAATATATAGCTCAAGATTTATGTAGCAAGGATGCTTAAAAAACTACTGGTTTAAATGTAAACATGAACTGAAAATTATATTTATGAATATTTTTTCTTCAAAACCTGGTCAAAATTCAAAATTTCGACTCGAGTCTATTCCGGAGATCCGGGACTATATAAACAAGTGTTACAGTAGTAGTGAGGGCTATGTAGACCGTGGATATCAACCAGAATAGCTCGGTGGTTAGAGCACCTGACTAGTAACGCAGGGAGCCCGGTTTAATTCAGTTCAGTCATAGCCTTTTCCAATACATTTGGTGTCATTGACCACCCCTACACGTGCAGGTGAATTTCTTGCTAGAGGCAAAAAACATCTGGGTTATATGTTTTAGAGGATGAAGACAATTTCAGGAGTTAGATGTTTGGGCTATATAGACTGGATATCGTCCAGTGGTTAGTGCAACTAACAAGTATATTTACATGGATCCTTGGTTCGATTCAAAGTCCAACCATAAAATTTCTCCGTTCCTATAACACTACATCATCGGATACTCATGGCTGACCTCGTTACTGTAGGAATAGGAACTGAGGCGAACCTCCGTAACCGGTTTTCTTTGTTACTGTAGGAATATGAACTCGGCCTCCTTAACCAGTTTTCTTTGTCACTGTAGGAACATGAACTCGGCCTCCTTAACCAGTTTTCTTTGTTACTGTAGGAATATGAACTCGGCCTCCTTAACCAGTTTTCTTTGTTACTGTAGGAATATGAACTCGGCCTCCTTAACCAGTTTTCTCTGTTACTATAGGAATATGAACTGAGGCGGTATGCTCCAGCTAAATGGGTCAGTTATACCACAAAATGTATGAAGAAGAAAGATGCACTAAGTGACGGCTTCTGGAAATTGTTTAATTACATTCAGGGAGAAAATGAAAAAGGTGACCCAAAGTTTTTAAATGATATGCATGGGTATTAGCATGCTTAACTTTACAAGATACTAACATACGAGTACGTCTTTCATATTTTAGCATAAATATAAATTGACGCTTTTGCTTCAATGCCAAAATATGAATCCCACTAACATTGAGCACGGAACACGATAGTTTATGTGGTGGCAGTTTTCTTTTCTTGTAGACTTTCAACATAAATCGTATTATGTTTTGATCAGAATGTTTTACTTCTCCATCTATCACTTTCACAATGCATGTACATAAAGCAGAATATTGGATGTGCAACAACCCTGCCAAAATCATGTACATAAATCTATCACGTATTGGCAATTTGTACACCTTGTTACCTAAATGAGTTAGAAGACAAATTTCATTTAAATTTTTTTATTTTAAAATGTCCTTTTTCTAACGGTTTAAGAATTACATATATCAAAACATTTTATTACAAGAAACCCGGTGTCTTCAAATTAGTAAAGCTTCTTAGTGTAAATAATACAAAAGAACTTACGTGGTACACGTAACTATTTGGACTTGGTACCATGGATGCGACTGGATTCCTCAGAAATCGGAGGAAAACTGGTCAAAAAGGGAGGAAAACACCTCACCCTACCTGGAAAAATATCATTTTCTGCCACTTTAGATCAAATCCAGAGCGTTTCATTTTTTCGAAAATTGAGCAAATCAGAGGATTTCCTCTGAAAAGAGGAAAAATCACACCCTTGTGGTACACGTAACTTAATTGACATTGTTCTGATCATTGTTGTGCTGTCCATTCTCTATACTAAAACTGATTTTTAGCATAACTGCTTACATGATATATACCCGTTTTAAAAGACTAATATAGAATTGCTTTCTGTACAATTCACACATCCCGAAAAGTCTGACTGGTTTCTTTGTACATATGTATTCGATATTAATCTTGCTTATATTTAGTTACTTTTCCATTATTATTCTTATCACATGTAGCTGTCATTTTGTTGTGAAATTAATTGTTGTTTACTACTTCAACGACAGAAAAATAAGGTTTGTAAAGTTTTGTTGTTGATATTTGTTTTAGAAAACCTATTTAGAGGCGCTGAGCTTTGTAAAATTACATTGTCTTCCCGTTCAAAAATAAATTTCTATATTCAATGGAACCGAAATCTTTTTGATAAAATCTTTAAACTTAGTTTTGATTTTATTAGTGATTATGGTCAACACACAAGTTAAACTATCATCTTACAACAAAATAAAATGTTCAGGTTTAAAACTAATATTGCTTTAACGTGCCTTAAAAAACTTTATTGATAATCAAAATATGTAATTTCCCAGCTCATATAATAGACTGTATTGTTATTAACAGAGATGAAAATTGAAATGACAGCGCCCGTGTCAACCAAAGTAGAAGCAGGAGCAGGACCGAATTGTGAGAGCACCTTTACAGTGTCTTTCTTCATCCCTCATGAACACCAGGAAAACCCGCCTCAACCAAAGAATACAAATGTGTTCCTGGAGGAGAGGCCTGGGTTCGAGGCCTACGTGAGGACATTTGGAGGATTCGCCAATGACGAATCATGGGTAACTGAAGCACAGAAACTTTCCGAGGACCTGAAAGAGAAGACGGAGGAAATTCGACAGGATTACTGGTACTCAGCGGGTTACAACAGCCCATTCCAACTGTTTGGTAGAACCAATGAAATCTGGTTTGTTAAAAAGTGACCATAAATTTTATATAAAAAGTTTACCACTTTGGAGGCCATTTTACGTGAATAGATCTGCATACGGATGTACACCAAGGAAAGGATTTTTTTCTGTGGACAGGGGTAAAAGCCAGTGTTACACTGGGATGCTATTGTATGGATACACGCATTATTTGTTAGCAATTAAACAAATTAACATTGAAATCTTGCTACAAGTTTTTGCAATGATTTTCCATCTGTTTATTCACATTTTAAAATGGGGAAAAAATGACAAGGGAATGAAACTGTTTGTCTGAGAATGTTTCATACTATTTCATATTGATACATCGATTTGTAATACACTTCATGTGGTCCATGTAATTCAAACCATTTATGTTGACATTTTGTACAATTGGTTACATGTATTAAAGTGATACGCATACAGCATGTATATACATAGGTTTGGCTTCTGCTATGTACTTGATGACAATATACAGTAGAACATGGTTATAACTGTGATTATAATAAATTCGCGCTTACAACAAAGTGAATCCATTCCCCGTTCTTTTAAAACACAGATTTTTTTTCGTTGGTTCATGGTTGTATATTATTTATCGACTCGCTTGAAAATCTTTCACTCATATGGAAACAATTTCTCCCAAGTCGCAACAAAACCAAATCGAAAGGCGTCTTCTATCTAATCGGAGCACTTTATGAAAATTTTGGCTAATTATTGCGTGCCACAGAAATTTCTCAATTTCCAAGTTCAACGCATGAACAAAACCAATAGATCTGAAAGCCGAAAGGGATGTTCCTCTGCCCAATTAATCCAAACATTATGGATATAATTTATGAAAATCTTCCAAAGTAAACTCTTCAAAGTTATTGCGTGTAATGGAAAAAGCCGGCGGACTGACAGTCTGCTGTGTGCCAGGCGGGGTCAAAATGATGTCCGCGGTGGTTTAAATCCAACAGCCATGGAATGCTTTAAAAGGCATTTGTGGCAAAGATCCTCCTAGTGAATATTTTTAAACAAATTGGTGCATTGAACATTGGTTTTTATAGAAGCATGCTGCAAAACATGCAGGATGGTCCCATGACATCCAGCCTACCCGAGTAAATATACACGTAAAGTCATGAACCATATCTGATCTACTATAGTATCCAGATACCTATAATGTATAGCCCTTGTGAAATATTGCTTTAGAGAAGAGAGAAACACGAACGAATGTTTTTTAACTTGCTTTATATAAATGAACTTATTTACAATGCGTTTTCAAAATGATGACGAAACATCTGTTGACGATACTGGAATCTCCCCCAGCTTCATAATCCTACTGTCGTTGTCATAGCTCCCCCTCCTCCCTGAACCTCTCACCCGGATTCACCGGAGCAAGCTCCAGTAATATTATTCTGGGGAAAGTCCAAGATAATAGAGACCACGACAGGTCCCAGACACAACTGACCAGAATACCTACCAGCTCGCTCTCGCAAGCTGCCGGGGTTTCCCCCGGCTTCAACACCATGTCTTTGCCTTGGTGGGTTCCCTGAATTGGCCCGATTTCCCAGGGTATATGCCCGCATTGAATAGTCACGCAAGCGTTTTCCCGCCAACCGCTCACTGGCGGCCAAACGTTTGTAGGCCGCCCGAGAGTCATCGGTGAG